>NW_027210514.1:0-67197 GCF_027789765.1 Dendropsophus ebraccatus
GAAATATTTAAATAGAAGTAAATTACAAATCTATATAACTTTCTGACACTAGTAAATTTTAAAGAAAACATTTTCTCTAGAGAATTTTACCTAGTTGAGCTTAAATATATCACCACATTGGTATCATACACTAACTATTATTGACTATATGAGTGCTATTATAATATTAGTGTACAGATCCTATGTAGACATTGTATCTGACCACTGTATAGCGGTACTTTTGGATATATGGTGCTTGTATAGTGGTAGTGTTGTACAGATCCTGTGTAGACATTGTATCTAAGAACTGTATGGCGGTATTATTGGTCATATATGTGCTTGTATAGTGGTAGTGTACAGATCCTATAGCTGGTATCTGACCACTGTATGGCAATATTTTTGCATATATAAGTGCTTGTATAGTTGTAGTGTTGTACAGATCCTGTGTAGACATTGTATCTGACCACTATATGGCGGTATTATTGGTCATATATGTGCTTGTATAGTAGTAGTACACACATGATCATGTCATTAGGTAAATCCTAGCTATTTTATTTTTCTTGTATTGTTCATAGTGTAATTTACAAATGAATGTGAGAAGTGATAGTTGGCTCCATCCTAGGTGTTGTGTGACATTGTGTATTTTCTGTCATATGGCAGGGATTATATTGAATATGGGCTGCTGGGATATCACTGCCGCGCCTGCTATTTAGTCCCAGTCCAGCCCTGCTCCTAGGTCTGGATGAGTCCCGTACACTAGGTTCCATACCTACTCTAACTTAGGGGTTATCCAGGATAAGAATAAACACAGCTACTTTCTTGCAAAAACAGCACCAGCCCTGTCCTCCGGTTGTGTGTGGTACTACAATTGAGCTCCATTCACTTCAATAGAACCGAGCTGCTAAACCTGAGCCAAACTGAGGACAGGAGAGGTGCTGTTTCTGGAAGAAAGCGGACATGTTTTTCTAAGCCTGGATAAGACTTTAGTCGCCTTCTGAGTTGCTCTCCTTCAAGCGCTGCACTTGTCTGGTTATTCTGATATCTATCTATTGCGTTTTTATGAGAGAGAAAAGTAGATTTAGAGCCCTTTGTACTGGGTGCCTTACTTAGTCTGGCCTCTCCCCATTGACCTTTCTAGCACGGGAGACCCCACCAGGAGCATTAACTCCAGCCAGCTTAGCTCAATGGATCACTAAGGCACGCAAGCTCCCTCACCACGTCAAGGTGAAGGCACAAAGAGGGAGCCCTCCCACCCTCCCACAAGCTCTACAAAGTCTTACGTAGCTTGTGCTTAACCAGAATTTTAGTTAAGTTTAAGTCTAGTTGGCTTAGTTGGTTTAAGTCTGGTCTAATTTAGATTTAAGTCCAGTTAAGATTTAAGTTAAGTTAAGTTAAGTTAATTTGAAATTTAGATTGGAGCTGAGATCAGTTCAGGTGATGCTCTACATGTAGATATCGTCATCATCATTATCAGCATCTTCTTTGTCAGTAATGACAGGATGATATTGATTTGACCACTCCGGGCACACAAAGCTGAACTTATTAAACATTTGCTGATCTTCAGGTTTGATGACGTTTGGTGGTTCAGCAAATTTCATAGGTTCTTCAGCATTGAGGTCAACAGAGGATGTCATCATGATTGCTGGTGGAACAATGCTCCCGGCTTCCACGTCCTCCCAATTGATATCCGAGAAGAATGGATGGCTCCTGATGTCCTCTTTGACTCCCAGCCGCTCGAACTGGTCTTTACGCAGCAGGCTTTTTAAGATGTTAACTGCGTCGTCAGTAAGGGACTTTGGGTAGTCTGGAGTATGAAACAGGACAGAGATTTCTGTTTCGGTCTGGTCTCTTCCATAAAATGGACGCTTGAAGGTCAAGAGATTGTAGAGGATGACGCCAATGGCGAAATAGTCGACTCCTCTCCCATGTAGCTGGCGTTTTATCATCTCTGGGGCTGCATATCCTGGTGTACCTCCGCACACAGTTCTGGTCAGGCTATAAGCATTTGTCACAGCAAAGCCGAAATCTGTTATTTTTATGTGGCCTTCTCTGGTGAGAAGTATATTTTCTGGCTTCAGGTCCCGATGGATAATATTTCTTCTGTGCAGGAACTCTGTGCCACATACCACTTCGGCTGTGATGAACTTTACTGTGGCGGTATCAAGAGGCGAGTGGTTCTTGACAAATTCAAACAGGTCCCCTCCGGTGGCCAGTTCCATCACATAACAGGCAAAGTTTGGCGTGTGAAATGCGGCCAAGCCATGCATCAAGTATGGGCTTTCATGAGATAGTTGCAGGATATGGCGTTCTTTAAAGCTGACGTGCCTCTTCTCTGTCACTTTAATGGCAACAAATTCAGTGCGGATGATGTCTTTTGCCAAGAGGACTTTACCGAAGGTTCCTTCTCCCAGTGAATGGTAGAAGGTGAAGCAGTCCAATGTTAGGGGGACTGTAACAGGTGAGGTCTCTTTAGAGTTGTCAGGGTCTTCTTTGGATGACGGATTCCTGATGTTACTGGGTCCTGGCATTTCACAGGAACGTTCTTCATTGAGTTTAGATGTTCCTCTCCATCTTGAATTAATGATCCATTCCCAACATTTTTGCAGTTGGGCTAAGAACGGGATCTTGGCACTTTTCTTGGCTTCATGGTCCTTCTTTGGTCCGTCGTGGTCCTTCTTCGGTCCATTGTGATCCTTCTTCGGTCCTTCCTCTTCGGTCTCCTGTTGATGCTTCTCTTCATATCGTGCCATATAGTGCTGGGCATACAGGAACTCCACGCTATGAATCCGGTCACACAATTCCTGATATTCCTCTTCCATGGCTATTTGGCCCACATAGTGCAAGGCACATATGTCATCCATGTTGTTGGTTTGGTCACACCATCGTTGGTAGTCCTCTAACGTGGCTTCTTGTTCAGCGTAGTATAGGGCCCTCAGGTCATCCAGGTTGTGGTACTGGTCACACAGTAGTTGGTGCTCCTGCAGTATGGCTTCCTGTATACGGCTATCTGTTACAAAGGAAAAGGATAGATGTGTGAATTAATAGAAAGAGGTCATATAGGGAATATAGGAGGCTTATTTTTACAGAGTGGACACAGAGGTAATAATACTACAGAGGGGGCAAAGAGGGGTCCTAATTCCACTGAGGGGACGCAGCATGTCATAATACTACAAAGGGGGCACAGAGGAGATTGTATAGTACAGAGGGGGCTCCGAAGCATCCTATTATTACAGTGGGGGCAGAGACAGCTTTACTACTACACAGAAGATATAGTGGATCCAAATATCAAAGAGGGGCCCTAGTACTAAAGAGGGGACACAGAGGCATTGTTATAATACAGATACATCCTAATAACACAGAGGGGACAAAACAGGTCCCAGTGCTATAAAGGGGGCACAGAGGGGTTATTATACCTCCAAGAGATATATATTAGTGGTATAGGGTTACAGAAAGTTCTTATGTTACAGAGGAGGCACAATGGCTCCTCATATTACAGGGGGGGCACATAGGGTGTCCTAATACTGTAGATGGAGCACAGGGAATCCTAATACTACAGAAGGCTCACAGAGGGGCCACACACTACACAGGTGGTTCAGAGGTTCCTACATCTACAAGTGGGTGATGGGGTTAGTGATGCTACAGAGAGGGAAAGCGGAAAACATTGCAAATAGGTGTGAAATTCAGTCCCTAGTTTCTGGCCATATGCCATGTACTGCCGCTTTAATGCCCTTTTGTGACCGAGAAAACCACAATGAATGTACACTGCAATACATTACTTTTATTATACATATATTATAGTATTGTAGTATATTGTACTAGCTGAGTCTGTTGGGAATGGAAAGTGGAATCTGATTGGTTGCTAGGGGCAACTGAGACAGTTTCACTTTCCACCATGTTTGATAAATCTCCCCCAATGTTCTTTATCCTGTATGGTGAACGTGGGGCACGAAAAACATCCACACATCCCACAATAAAAGTGAAAAAGGACGATAAACTTCTATGGCTAGCAGCTTCAGTTTATATTCCTGGGATATAAAAGATGGCTGCCTGCCTCACGCATCCCTAGGAAGACGAGTAAAACCGATCAACAAGGCCCCAAATACTAAAATTACCTAATGGGGTGGGGACAACAAAGGTGAGTGGTTCACAGGACACCATGCAGCTTACAGCCACTACTGGAGGGGGTAACTACTGTGTGGGGGCGCTATTCCCATGAATCAGCCCCACTGTGTGTGTTCTATGGAGCCCTAAGGATGCATGTACAATTCCAGTTGTTGGTCCTACCTGTGGCGTCCATCAGAGGGATGATAATGCTGTGGCTGGAAGATTTCCTCTTCTTACATGTCATCCGGGCCCAGGCACTTTGCAGGCAGGCTAAGACACGGTTCTTTCTTGGCTTCTTGGTTGTAGTTGGCTGCTCCTGACCGTCATCATCATCATCATCTCCTCTGTCCTTGTCTCTCCTCTCGTCCTCTCCATAATTCTTCTCCTTCTCTTCTGTGTCTCCTTCTAGATGATTCCTCTTGTTTTTTGCCTTCATTTTAGGTTGTGGTCAAATCTATATCGATGATCCAATCCAAGTGATGATATCAGTAAGCGAGAGCGATCCCTCCCATGTATCTCTGCTGAGCGGCAGTTATCAACTGATGGAATGTTACCTGTGCAGCTAAGTGTACAATGTCTGTGTGATGTCATAGCCTTTCCTTTGTGATGTCATCAGCTTTCCTTTGTGATGTCAGTGATCAACAGAATTCCATAGTCTTGTGAGTGAGGAAAGAAATGCACCAACAATATGTGGATAATGTGTATAGATACTATAGATAGATAGATAGATAGATAGATAGATATTCTATTATTGGAAAAGAAAAAAATTGATTTGTTCTACATAAAAATAAAGAGGTTCTGTCTCGGTATCATGTTACATAATCTGTGTATCTTATTGTATAAATGGCCGAAGCAGAAATAGGCCAATAGAATTTGGTTACCTGCTGTTCTCATGTATTTTGTGAAGTTATTAAAAATATTAAAATCAGGCATTTTTGTTAGAAGTTTTATATTAAGATATATTAAGATTTTTTTTCTGCCAATTAATCCCATTTTACTGAGACTGTTCTCCTTACTGACCCCCTCTTCATATATACACAATGATGGGGGGCTGTGCTGTGTGTTTCTGTAAATCTTTTACTTACAAACAAATTATTACAACAATTATAATAACAACAATAATAATATAAATACCGTATAGCTGTAGGCAGGGGCTGGCTGGCAAATTTTAGCCCGGGGGGCAAGTACACAGCACTGGCCCATGAGTAGCAGGCTGGCAGCCCATCCTTAAAGGACCACTCTGGCCTCTTACCTCTTACCTATAACATCTTCGGTCCTTCCAGTCATTTGTGACCAAATATCCTACTGTGCCCTGTGAAAGGGTCAGAACTCACTTTCCTGTATAAGTCTATGGGGCGGCTCAGTGATGACACAGAACGGTCCCATAGACAGATGCTGTGAAAGCTGGGTGACCTCCATGATACTGAGTATAAGATGCTGTGAAAGCTGGGTGACCTCCATTATACTGAGTATAGGATGGTGGGAAAGCTGGGTGAACTCTATCATACTGAGTATAAGATGGTGGGAAAGCTGGGTGACCTCCATGATACTGAGTATAAGATGCTGTGAAAGCTGGGTGACCTCCATTATACTGAGTATAAGATGGTGGGAAAGCTGGGTGACCTCTATCATACTGAGTATAAGATGCTGGAAAGCTGGGTGACCTCCATCATACTGATTATAAGATGCTGGGAAAGCTGGGTGACCTCCATGATACTAAGTATAAGATGCTGTGAAAGCTGGGTGACCTCCATTATACTGAGTATAGGATGGTGGGAAAGCTGGGTAACCTCCATCATACTGACTACAAGATACTGGGAAAGCTGTGTGACCTCCATCATATTTAGTATAAGATGCTGGGAAAGCTGGGTGACCTCCATCCTACTGAGTATAAGATGGTGGAAAAGCTGGTGACCCCCATAATACTGTGTACAAGATGCTGGAAAGCTGGGTGACCTCCATCATACTAAGTATAAGATGGTGGAAAAGCTGGGTGACCCCCATAAAACTGTGTACAAGATGCTGGAAGGCTGGGTGACCTCCATCATACTGAGTATAAGATGCTGTGAAAGCTGGGTGACCTCCATTATACTGAGTATAGGATGGTGGGAAAGCTGGGTGACCTCTATCATACTGAGTATAAGATGCTGGAAAGCTGGGTGACCTCCATCATACTGATTATAAGATGCTGGGAAAGCTGGGTGACCTCCATGATACTAAGTATAAGATGCTGTGAAAGCTGGGTGACCTCCATTATACTGAGTATAGGATGGTGGGAAAGCTGGGTAACCTCAATCATACTGACTACAAGATACTGGGAAAGCTGTGTGACCTCCATCATATTTAGTATAAGATGCTGGGAAAGCTGGGTGACCTCCATCCTACTGAGTATAAGATGGTGGAAAAGCTGGTGACCCCCATAATACTGTGTACAAGATGCTGGAAAGCTGGGTGACCTCCATCATACTAAGTATAAGATGGTGGAAAAGCTGGGTGACCCCCATAAAACTGTGTATAAGATGCTGGAAGGCTGGGTGACCTCCATCATACTGAGTATAAGATGGTGGGAAAGCTGGGTGACCTCCATCATTCTGAGTATAAGATGGTGGGAAAGCTGGGTGACCTCCATCATACTGAGTATAAGATAGTGGGAAAGCTGGGTGACCTCCATCATACTGAGTATAAGATGGTGGGAAAGCTGGGTGACCTCCATCATACTGAGTATAAGATGGTGGGAAAGCTGGGTGACCTCCATCATACTGAGTATAAGATGGTGGGAAAGCTGGGTGACCTCCATCATACTGAGGATAAGATGGTGGGAAAGCTGGGTGACCTCCATTATACTGAGGATAAGATGGTGGGAAAGCTGGGTGACCTCCATTATACTGAGGATAAGATGGTGGGAAAGCTGGGGGACCTCGATTATACTGACTACAAATACAAGATGCTGGGAAAGCTGCCTGACCCTCATTATACTGACTACTACGCAAGATGCTGGGAAAGCTGGGGTTACTGTATTTTTACAATAGTTTATATCACTCGATGTACTTCTGTATATATGTCTCCTTTATGTACTCCTGTGTAGGTCTCCTCTTGTATATATGTATCATCTATATACTTCTGTATATACGTCTCCTCTATGTACTGCTGTATATATGTATCCTCTATGTCCTCCTGTATATATGCCTCCTCTATGTACTCCTGTATATATATGTATACTCTATGTACTCTTGTATATATATATATGTATCCTCTATGTACTACTGTATATATGCCTCCCCCTGTATATATGTATCCTCTATGTACTGCTGTATATATGCCTCCCCCTGTATATATGTATCCTCTATGTACTGCTGTATACATGTATCCTCTATTTACTGCTGTATATATGTATCCTCTATGCCCTCCTGTATATATGTATCCTCTATGTAGCAGGGACACATGCAGGCAGGGGCATTTCCGGGATAAGCGAGGGGGGGGGGGGTAGCGGGACACATGGTGCCTCCATCTAGGTAGAGTGTAGTAGTGGAGGTATAGTGGATAATGGGTGTAGTAGTACAGGTAAAGATGAGGGGTGAGGTAGTACAGGTATAGATATGGGGGGTATTAGTAATACTGATGAGGGGGATTAGTAGTACAGGTATAGATGTGGGCTGTAGTAGTACAGGTAAAGATGAGGGGTGTAGTGGGAATAAAGGTATAGATGAGAGGTGACAGGGGCATACTGGGGGAAACTGGGGCAGCTGGGGATGACTGGGAGAGCTGGGGGTGTACGGGGCAAACTGGGGGGTGAGTGGGGCAGCTGGGGGTGACTTAAGCGGGACTGGGGCAGTTGGAGTTGACTGAATGAGGACTAGGGCAGACTGGGGGTGACTGAAGGGGGACTGGGGCAGACTTGGGCGACTGAGGGGGGACTGGGCAGACTGTGGATGACTGAGAGGGGACTGGGGCAGACTGGGGTGACTGAGGGGGACTGGGCAGACTGTGGATGACTGAGGGGGACTGGGGGTGACTCTAGGGGGACTGGGGCAGCTGGGGGTGACTGAGGGGGACTGGGGGTGACTCTAGGGGGACTGGGGCAGCTGGGGGTGACAGAGGGGGACTGAGGCAGACTGGGGGTGACTCTAGAGGGATTGGGCAGCTGGGGGTGATTGGGGCAGGAGTGCACATATCCCTCCTCCTCTCACCCCGGCACACAGGTTCCCCTCCCGGCCACACGTGCAGGTCCCCGGTCTCTGAAGCAGGCCACAGGGACTGTAGAGGTGATAGCGTCACTGCCATTACTGGAGCTGTACAGCGGGATCGGGGGATGCAGATCCCGCTGTTCAGCTCCAGGACCTGAAGCAACGTTATCACCACTACAGTCCCTGCAGCCTCCTCCAGAGACCGGGGACCTGCACGTGTGGCCGGGAGGGGAGCAGGACATGATATGTATAGCTGGGGTAGGTCAGTCGCGGCTCTGTTAGGCGGACTGCCGACCGCCCTGCACCTCACCTCCGGCCCGACACTCCACGCACCGCCGCCCGCCATGCACCTCACCTCCGCGCCGCCTGCTTGACCTGCACCTCTTGCCCGGCCGCCAACCCGTCACTCTACGCTGCTCCACCTGCAATGATTTTTTGTGAAAATTGAATTTACGGTTTTAATCCTCTATGCACCCCTGTATATATGTCTCCTCCTGTATATATGTATCCTCTGTATGTCTCCTCCTGTATATATGTCTCCTCCTGTATGTATGTATCCTCTATGTACCCCTGTATATATGTCTCCTCCTGTATATATGTATCCTTTGTATGTCTCCTCCTGTATATAAGTCTCCTCCTGTATATATGTATCCTCTATGTACCCCTGTATATATGTCTCCTCCTGTATATATGTATCCTCTGTATGTCTCCTCCTGTATATACGTATCCTCTATGTACCCCTGTATATATGTCTCCTCCTGTATATATGTATCCTCTGTATGTCTCCTCCTGTATATATGTCTCCTCCTGTATATATGTATCCTCTATGTACCCCTCTGTATGTCTCCTCCTGTATATATGTATCCTCTATGTACCCCTCTGTATGTCTCCTCCTGTATATACATATCCTATATGTACCCCTGTATATATGTCTCCTCCTGTATATATGTATCCTCTGTATGTCTCCTCCTGTATATATGTCTCCTCCTGTATATATGTATCCTCTATGTACTGCTGTGTATGTCTCCTCCTGTATATATGTATCCTCTATATACT
This sequence comes from Dendropsophus ebraccatus, assembly GCF_027789765.1. NCBI lineage: Eukaryota > Metazoa > Chordata > Amphibia > Anura > Hylidae > Dendropsophus > Dendropsophus ebraccatus. The sequence continues at coordinate 9,324 of NW_027210514.1, forward strand.
CCTCTGTATGTCTCCTCCTGTATATATGTATCCTCTATGTACTGCTGTGTATGTCTCCTCCTGTATATATGTATCCTCTATGTACCCCTCTGTATGTCTCCTCCTGTATATATGTATCCTCTATGTACCCCTCTGTATGTCTCCTCCTGTATATATGTATCCTCTATGTACCCCTCTGTATGTCTCCTCCTGTATATACATATCCTATATGTACCCCTGTATATATGTCTCCTCCTGTATATATGTATCCTCTGTATGTCTCCTCCTGTATATATGTCTCCTCCTGTATATATGTATCCTCTATGTACCCCTCTGTATGTCTCCTCCTGTATATATGTATCCTCTATGTAGCCCTCTGTATGTCTCCTCCTGTATATACATATCCTATATGTACCCCTGTATATATGTCTCCTCCTGTATATATGTATCCTCTGTATGTCTCCTCCTGTATATATGTCTCCTCCTGTATATATGTATCCTCTATGTACCCCTGGTAAAGTCCAAGGTTGGAACAGCGGAACCTCCCAGGGATGCACAGTCTCCGTCAGGTGGGCCCACACCTGATACTCAATAGCGAAAAAGAAATGGTGTGGAGACAGCATCCATCCAGTGAAAAAATATTTTTACTTTATTTTAAGCCATTGCATATAAAAAGATTACCGACGTTTCGGCTCTAACACTCCTGAGCCTTTCTTAAGTGTTAGAGCCGAAACGTCGGTAATCTTTTTATATGCAATGGCTTAAAATAAAGTAAAAATATTTTTTCACTGGATGGATGCTGTCTCCACACCATTTCTTTTTCTCTATGTACCCCTGTATATGTCTCCTCCTGTATATATGTATCCTATATGTACCCCTGTATATATGTCTCCTCCTGTATATATATGTATCCTCTATGTACCCCTGTATATGTCTCCTCCTGTATATATGTATCCTCTATGTACCCCTGTATATGTCTCCTCCTGTATATATGTATCCTATATGTACCCCTGTATAGATGTATCCTCCTGTATATATGTATCCTCTATGTACCCCTGTATATATGCCTCCTCCTGTATATATGTATCCTCTATGTACCCCTGTATATATGCCTCCTCCTGTATATATGTATCCTCTATGTACCCCTGTATATATGCTTCCTCCTGTATATATGTATGCTCTATATACTCCTCTGTATGTCTCCTCCTGTATATATGTATCCTCCTGTGTAGGTCTCCTGTGTATATGTATCCTATATGTCAGGGAGGGGGAACCTTGACTCTTCAGCTGTTGCAAAACTACAACTCCCATCATCCATGGACAGCCTATCACTCTCCAGCTATGATGGGAGTTGTAGTTTTGCAGCAGCTGGAGGGCCTTGGTTCCCTCCCCCTGCTCTATGGCCTGCTGTGTAGATCTCCTCCTGTGTAGGTACCTTGCTTGCTGCAGACACCATCTTCTCTGTCTTCAGGCTCTTCTAGCCCAGTTGCAGAAGAACCAGCTGGGAGGAGAGAGCGGCCTCTGGTGGCCGGAGGAAGATACTGCCTACAGCAGTTTGCTTTTTACCATAAGCCTCATAGGCTTATAGGAAAGCATAGTGGTCATACAGGGGGCGGGGCTTACCGGTATGGGGGCGGGGCTTCGGCGGCCGCTTCCATCACAGTCCGGATCCACCACAGCCACAGGTAAATATGACAGAAGAGGGCCGGGGCTGTAAGCAGGGGAGGCACTGAGGACTCCAGCCAGCTGTCAGCAGCCATGCGGCCCTGACAGCTGGGGGAAGACCGGCCCGGGGGGCATATGCCCCCCTGCCCCCCGGCCCAGCCCGCCCCTGGCTGTAGGGTGTAGAGACAGTATATACAAGTCCACCCAGGTATTAGCTGCTCCAGCCTCATTCTCCCCATACACATCAGTGTAATAACAGCCACATGTGCAAACCACAACCACACTAATAACCCTCCTAACCTCATCTGTGCACAATACCCAACATCACATATACTAACCCCCTGGGCTGCTGGTATCGTCTCACACCAAATAACTGTGCCCACACCCAACACCACACACTAATATACAATAGTGTAGTGCTGTGTGTTACATAGGAGAGTTAGATACAGCAACTCATCTGAGTGTATCACACCAGAGGCCGTCTGGCTTCCCTCATACTCAGTGGTGGACATATCACTTGTGCAGCCGCTACGGCTGCACAGGGGCCCCGGGAAACACAGGGGCCTGCCAGGCTCAGACTATGAGCCTCAGCCTAGCGGGCCCCTCCACTGCCCAGGGCATACATACTGATGTTATATATATACAGTGCACAGTACCACTTCTCCTGCCCTGTATGCTGGGTGTAACCCTCAGTATATATACAGTGCACAGTACCACTTCTCCTGTCCTGTATGCTGGGTGTAACCCTCAGTATATATACACACAGTGCACAGTACCACTTCTTCTGTCCTTTATGCTGGGTGTAACCCTCAGTATATATACACACAGTGCACAGTACCACTTCTTCTGTCCTGTATGCTGGGTGAATAACATGGAAAACAAATGAAGCAAACATTCAGAAACAGCAGAATCTGTGATATTATAAGTTACTGTGCAGTAATGAAGAGGATGGGAAACACAAGGGCGGACAGAGACTGCAGAGAGCATGAAGGAATGAGCAGGCACATACATGCAGCACTCTATGTCTGGGAAGAGAGGGGTTACAGCTATGGAGAGATTACCTCCACCGTCCTGTCCCCTGATGTGAGCCCCAGCCTGAAGTGGATCTGCTATGATTTGGAAGGTGAGGGAGACTTCCTGGGTCAGAGTACAGGGCTGTAGACCCCGCTATGCAGACCATGCCCCTCCCCCACTCCCCCTCCCACCCAGTACAGGGAGCTCTTAAACCAAAGCAATGCTCTTAAACCAAGTCACAATTTTGAAAAACTGTGAGCTCTTAAACCAAAACGCTCTTAAACCAAGTTACTCTTAAACCAAGCAACCACTGTGTGTGTGTGTGTATATATATATATATATCTATCTATATATATATATATATATATATATATATATATACAGTGCACAGTACCACTTCTCCTGCCCTTTATGCTGGGTGTAATCCTCAGTATATATATACACTCACCGGCCACTTTATTAGGTACACCTGTCCAACTGCACGTTACCACTTAATTTCTAATCAGCCAATCACATGGCAGCAACTCAGTGCATTTAAGCATGTAGACATGGTCAAGACAATCTCCTGCAGTTCAAACCGAGCATCAGTATGGGGAAGAAAGGGGATTTGAGTGCCTTTGAACGTGGCATGGTTGTTGGTGCCAGAAGGGCTGGTCTGAGTATTTCAGAAACTGCTGATCTACTGGGATTTTCACGCACAACCATCTCTAGAGTTTACAGAGAATGGTCCGAAAAAGAAAAAACATCCAGTGAGCGGCAGTTCTGTGGGCGGAAATGCCTTGTTGATGCCAGAGGTCAGAGGAGAATGGGCAGACTGGTTCGAGCTGATAGAAAGGCAACAGTGACTCAAATATCCAACCGTTACAACCAAGGTAGGCAGAAGAGCATCTCTGAACGCACAGTACGACCAACTTTGAGGCAGATGGGCTACAGCAGCAGAAGACCACACCGGGTGCCACTCCTTTCAGCTAAGAACAGGAAACTGAGGCTACAATTTGCACAAGCTCATCGAAATTGGACAGTAGAAGATTGGAAAAACGTTGCCTGGTCTGATGAGTCTCGATTTCTGCTGCGACATTCGGATGGTAGGGTCAGAATTTGGCGTCAACAACATGAAAGCATGGATCCATCCTGCCTTGTATCAACGGTTCAGGCTGGTGGTGGTGGTGTCATGGTGTGTATTTTCTTGGCACTCTTTGGGCCCCTTGGTACCAATTGAGCATCATTGCAACGCCACAGCCTACCTGAGTATTGTTGCTGACCATGTCCATCCCTTTATGACCACAATGTACCCAACATCTGATGGCTACTTTCAGCAGGATAATGCGCCATGTCATAAAGCTAGAATCATCTCAGACTGGTTTCTTGAACATGACAATGAGTTCACTGTACTCAAATGGCCTCCACAGTCACCAGATCTCAATGCAATAGAGCATCTTTGGGATGTGGTGGAACGGGAGATTCGCATCATGGATGTGCAGCCGACAAATCTGCGGCAACTGTGTGATGCCATCATGTCAATATGGACCAAAATCTCTGAGGAATGCTTCCAGCACCTTGTTGAATCTATTTCACGAAGAATTGAGGCAGTTCTGAAGGCAAAAGGGGGTCCAACCCGTTACTAGCATGGTGTACCTAATAAAGTGGCTGGTGAGTGTATATATATATATATATATATATATATATATATATATATATATATATATATACAGTGCACAGTACCACTTCTCCTCTCCCTTATGCTGGGTGTAATCCTCAGTATATATACAGTGCACAGTACCACTTCTCCTGTCCTGTATGCTGGGTGTAACCCTCAGTATATATACAGTGCACAGTACCACTTCTCCTGTCCTGTATGCTGGGTGTAATCCTCAGTATATATACATACAGTGCACAGTACCACTTCTCCTGTCCTGTATGCTGGGTGTAATCCTCAGTATATATACACAGTGCACAGTACCACTTCTCCTGCCCTGTATGCTGGGTGTAATCCTCAGTATATATACACACAGTGCACAGTACCACTTCTCCTGTCCTGTATGCTGGGTATAATCCTTAGTATATATATACACAGTGCACAGTACCACTTCTCCTGTCCTGTATGCTGGGTGTAATCCTCAGTATATATACACACAGTGCATAGTACCACTTCTCCTGTCCTGTATGCTGGGTGTAATCCTCAGTAGCTGCTCTTATTCTGTATATAGGGACACTGACGTTAGATAAATATTTTTATTTGTTTATTTTTTTACATTTTTATATAGGACATTACTGCATGATATTTGGCCCTAAGAAAATCTCCAGCTTCTCACCAAGTGTACAGAGAGAAAAGTGACAGAAGACGCTGAATGTGAGTCTATAGAGATCTGCTTTGTAGGGCAGAGGTTATCATAGGTTGTCCGTTTGTCATAATTTCTTGTACAGAATGTTATAGTGTATTATATGCTGGGTGTAATCCCCCGTATCTGCTCTTATTCTGTATATATGTTTTTACTTGGTTTGCTTATGGGGGGACAGGCAATTTTTTTGCACAGGAGCCCTATGCAGTCTATGTCTGCCCCTGTTCATACATATTAGATTGACAGGTCAGGGCAGGATTATATCTCTTGTGTAAGGCCAGTATTAGATACATAGGCTCAGCAGACCGAATTACACATGATAATTTTAGATACACCAGCTCAACAGACAGTATCGCACATGATAGGCTTAGATACAGCAGCTCAGTAGACAGTATCGCACATAATAGGCTTAGATACACAAGCTCAGTAGACAGTATCACATATGATAGGCTTAGATACACTAGCTCAGTAGACAGTAACACACATGATAGGCTTAGATACACCTGCATGTTACAAGTAATATGCTGTGTGATCTTGAAAGTCTTATTACCATCGCTGGATACAAAATCCACTGCCGTGGGGCTTGCCCGAATGTGGTAAGGGCAGTGGATTTTGTATCCAGCGATGGTAATAAAACTTTCAAGATCACACAGTATATTACTTACAACACGGAAGGTGTCATTTATTATGCTACCTGTCCGTGTAATCTCATTTATGTAGGACTCGCGGAAACTGAAAACAAGGGTCCGAGAACATGTCCTAGACATCTGGTGAGAGATGGAAATGGAAGATCTATACCAGCGGAAACCAATTGCCAGACACTGTAAGATGGCACATGATGGGAATGCAAGCCTCCTGAAGATAAGAGACATTGACAGAGTCCACATTGGAAGAAGAGGAGGAGATTGGAAAAATTTTTTTGGCACAGATGGAAACGCGTTGGATCGTTAGGATCGACTTTACTAATTGTTGTTTTTATGTGTTGTTAGAATTTTCGTGAGAAGTCCTGTCCTGGAGGATTACAAGAACAACGTCCATTCTGACCACCTGGAGCCGGTGGTGTGGTTACTCTTCAATAGATGTTGATTTCTTACATACCTTATGTGCATGAGACTTCCTGCTACTCCACATGTATATTGACCTATTACTCTGCTATATGTGCTTGAGACCCCTTGTTTTACAATCTCTTGATAACATTAGTTTTGTCTGTCACATGAAGGGTTCCATTTTTGTGTGTGTGGGGGGGAGGGGGGTTGGTATGGTGTGGGGTAAGGGGCAGCATTGGGTGGGGGGTGAGGTGGGGTTGGTATGGTGTGGGGTAAGGGGCAGCATTGGGTGGGGGGGGAGGGGGGGTTGGTATGGTGTGCGGTAAGGGGCAGCATTGGGTGGGGGGGGGAGGGGGGGTTGGTATGGTGTGGGGTAAGGGGCAGCATTGGGTGGGGGGGGAGGGGGGGTTGGTATGGTGTGGGGTAAGGGGCAGCATTGGGTGGGGGGGGGGGGGGGGGGGTTGGTATGGTGTGGGGTAAGGGGCAGCATTGGGTGGGGGGGAGGGGGGGTTGGTATGGTGTGGGGTAAGGGGCAGCATTGGGTGGGGGGGGAGGGGGGGTTGGTATGGTGTGGGGTAAGGGGCAACATTGGGTGGGGGGGGAGGGGGGGTTGGTATGGTGTGGGGTAAGGGGCAGCATTGGGTGGGGGGGGGGAGGGGGGGGTTGGTATGGTGTGGGGTAAGGGGAGGCATTGGGTGGGGGGGGGCATTTTTTGTTTTCACATTTTATTGATTTTCCCACTTTGATTCAAGCACTGACACTTTGGTCCATCATGTTCTCATGAAATGTTGTTGTTCATACGGTCGTGTTCTAATTTGTCATTAATTTATCACTTCTATTCAGATATACTCTTTTATTTTTATTACTGCACATTCATATTATAATATTTTTGTCATTTGCATTTTTTCTCAATTATGCCCGGTCACTTTACATATTCTTTCCTCATTCTATTCATACACTTTCATTCTTTTGCACGTATACACTGTACTGTGCACTCCGTAGCACTTAGGCCTTATGCACACGTCCCGTAATTTACGGATCCGTATTTACGGATCCAAGTTAGTGCACATTGAAGTCTATTGGGCTATTCACACTAGCAGTAGCAGAAATGGATGAAAATCTATCCTGAACAAAAAAAAGGACATGTCCTTTCCTGTCCAATCCGTAATTTCTCACGGGTTGTTTTAGGACCAGAAAAAAATACTGAACGTGTGCATACAGCCTGAGGCTATGTTCACACTGCGTATATGTCCGGCCGTATATTTCCGCGGCCGGACATATACGTGTTAAACTCCAGCCGGGGATTTACGCTACTTGCGGCCGGCTACGTACGGAGCGCGAACTTACGCCCGCTGTCTACTTACGCTTCCCGAGCGCCCTACGTAGCGATCTGACAGCTGTCTTTTACTTGGGAATCTTCGCCTAGCCCCGGACACCCCACAGAACCTTTTGGATCGGCACGAAAAGCTGCAAAAAAGAAGAAATCACCACTACGTACGGGACCGCATGTTACGCTACGGGCGTAAGTTACGGCATTTTCGTCCTCAAACAACGGTCTGGCTCATTTCTTACGGCGCCGCGTACGATCCTCGCGTAAGTTCGTACGTAGTGTGAACTGTGTGGCCGTAGATTGTATACTTTCCATTGTACGCAAACTACGTAAATCTCCGGCCGCTTATGAGACTTACGTAGTGTGAACATAGCCTTACACTTTATTGAGTTTAACATCCATCTATTATCATGCACTTTATTGTTTTTTTTATATATTTTACATATGCATTTTATGTGTTAAGTATATGGGCTTCCTGCACAAATTATGTCTACATATATACTATTTATTATATTTTTACGTGTATCGGCCATTATGCATTGTGGGTATTTTGCTTTGTCCAGGCACTTAGCACTTTGTCTGTTTGCAGCAATAGAGAGGTATTCTTGCATGCATTTACTTATATGTATACAGTAAGTGGGGGGTAGCTATCCGGAGGCGGTGTGATGCTTCCTCCATGCCAGGTTAGCGTCCTCGGCTCCCTGGCAACACGGTGTGATGACGTACGGGTCACGTGACGTGGTTGCGCAGCTGCATCGGGAAGCGGAGCATGTGACTGGTTAGGGGGAGGCATCTATACACCAGAACTCCGGCTAGCTATGGTGTATTTAAGGACAGGGACACAGGGGAATGCCAGCCTCCTGGATAAAGCTAGACGAGAAACGGGCGTTGGAGGAGCGGCACATATCCACCTCACAGGTAGTGTTATTTCTATTACTTCATCTCCCTCTCCGGTGCTTACTAGGCCACTGGCCTCTGTGCAATTGGTTTGACTATACCAGTTACTGGAGGGTTAGTGCAATGGCAACTACTGACACAGGTGTGGTGTTATTTGTATATTCCTTTACATTGCGCTTTATGTATTTATAATTCTTATTTCCTGTGGGGTGTGATTGCCTATGTGCATGGCTATGAGATCATATTTTGGCTTTGGACAGGCTACATTTGGTCTATATTGGAATTTAGCTCTGCTGATTAAGCCTCCCTGTGGCAGACTTAACCAGCGGAGTGCCGATCGGACCGCACGGAGGAGGGTAAGAGACCTCCGGCGGTCCGCTAAAACAACTGGGACCCCCACAGTCTCACTGTGGGGGTCCTGATTAGTAAGTGACAAGGGACTCCCCCTGTCACTTACACTTGAATGCGGTTTAAGGGGTTAATGACAGGCTGCAGTGTGAACGCTGCAGTCTGCCATTACCGGTGCGGGCCCAGGCTGCTCACTACAGCCGGCCCCCACCTGCTATGAAGCGTACTCCGCTCCGTTCTCCTCTCTGAAAAGCTCTTCATGCATATGCCATTTTATAGTGGACCTGAAGACTTCCATTGAAGTCTGTGGAAGAAAAATGCCAGTTTGCTGAAAGAAAGACAAACCCTCAGCCTGCTGCGTTTTTCAAAAACTGCCACAAAGCGGCAAAAACGCCAGAGAGGAGAGAAAAACGCCAAAAAAAAATTAAAAGTAAATATCGCCATGTGGGAAATCCTAAACTTCCATTACCTCCAAACTAACCTCTGGCTGCAGGCGGTTTAATAAAAAAAAAATCCTTGGCGTTTTTATTGAAAGTTTTACTTAAAAAAAAAGCAGTGTGAAAGCAGCCTAAAAATATAGGCGAAAATCTGGGAGAACAAAACTCCCTTTCTGAAAAGTTGGACGAAATTGACTTTACGTTATTCTGACCCTCTTCCTCCCCCATGGTAATACAGGTGACTTGTTCTAAATAGTTTCCTCCCTTTCTTATAAGATTTACTTGGACTGTAATAGTCGTTCTTCCTTCTTGTACAAATTGTTAGTAAAATATCACTGAGAGAGGAAGTAATGGCTACTTCCCTGTGTGAGTTCTCTGATGATTCACAACAGCTGATTTCTGATTAAAATATCTGTCACATTCTAAACATAAAATGGCTTCTCCCCTGTATGAATTCTCTGATGTCTAACAGCGTCTGACTGCTGAAAACAATTCCTACATACTGAACATGACAATGGCTTCTCTTTACATTTTCTACATTCTGGGCATAAAAACAACTTCTCTCCTGGCCGAGTTATTTAATGTTGACAAAGATGCGGGGGGCCTTGTCGGCTTGCCTGTACCCCTGGCTGATGCGCGGGGGGGGGGGGGGGGGGCTTGTGGCTGTGGCCATTGAGTTCCAGGGGGGGGGGCGGGTTTGGGTGAGGGTCTGAGGATGCTGGGCCACGACTGATGAGCTGGGGGAGGGGGAGAGCGAGATGCCGGGTGGCTGATACACTCCAGGGGGGAGGGAGGTTGTCGGGATGCGGGGCCGTGACTGGTGTGCTTTAGAGTGGGGGTGGGGGTGCATCGGCATGCGGGGTTTGCACTGATGAGCTGGGGGGGGACTTCGGGAAGTTGTCAGGCAGCTGATGAGCTCCGAGGGGGGGGGGGCTAGGGGAAGTGTGGTGATTTTTGGGAGGGTTTGATCCAGCAGGGGTCATGTGACTTCTGAGTTAGCTGTTATTGGTTAGCTAACCCAGCTACAGATCACCTGACCCCGTCTCCGATGGAGGGGGAGAAGTGTCGGAGTGGACCTAGAGTGAAGAGGATTCCTTCATCTGAGAGGGGGAATCTGCCTGACAAGCTGAGGAACCGTGCAAAAATGAAAATAGAAGCATATTACAGAATGCAAGTAAATATGCTTCTACATTTTATTAAACAATAAAAGTTTTGAGGGGGATACCTCACATGTTAAGTTGTGTACCTAAAAAGAAGGCTGCACTCTCCATGTATAGCAAGACAATCCAGAACAATCAATTTATTGGTCACATGAAGAAAACACAGACCAAAGTACATACACATCAAAGGAGAAGTCTGGCGAGAATTTTTTTATTAAAGGAGTATTCCGGGGAAAATTCACTTTTTCCCTTTTCCCTCTATTCGTAACAGAGCCGGCTAGGGTCAATACGGAGATAGCTGGGGTGTTCAGGGGTCGGACCCCCCACAATCTCCTACTTTTCCATTATCCTGTGGATAGGGGAAAAGTGAATTTTCTCTGGAATCCCCCTTTAAAGTATTGTATTGCCCCCTAAAAGTTATACAAATCACGATACCAAACGTTAATTTTTTAAAATTTATTTTTATTCATAAAATGGGAAAGTAGAGGTGAGGGGATTCTTTTTTTTATTAATAAAAAAACTTTTTTTTTAACATACACAGTAATTTGAAGTCCCTCTGAAGGACTTCTAATGCAACTACACTGATCTCTCATAGAGATTAGTGTAGTATATTTAACCCCTTAAGGACAGAGCCTGAAATGGCCTTAACCTCTTAAGGACCCATGACTTACGCGTACGTCATGGATCACTGTCACTTAAGGACCCATGACGTACGCGTACGCCTGTCCTTTAAGGGGCCGCCGCGAACCGCCCGCTCGCGATCGCGGGAAGCTGCCTGCTGTTTATTACAGCAGGCATCTTCCTGTGTCACGCAGGGGGCATCATCATGCCCCCCCGTGACAGCTGTATGAGACAGCACCAATCTCAGTGGATGCCCGGGCGTCATGTGGCCGTAGCACCCGGCCCCCGATCGCCCGTGATTGGCCGGTAGGCACCAGCCGGCCGGTCATGCACGATTCTCCTTCTCTGCTCGGCGAGCAGAGAAGGAGTGTGTCTCGCTGCCTCCCCCATGTGTCCCCTTCTTACCGGCACCACTGCGTCCTCCGGTCCTCGCGCCGCTCCTGCCTCCTCCTGGCGCCGCCTCCCTCCACCTCCTCATTGTCACGCGGCAGCCGCTGACTCTGCCTACCACCCCCCCTCTGCCACCCTCTGCTTCCCACCACCCTCCCTCTGCCTACCACCCCCCCTCTGCCACCCTCTGCTTTCCTGCCACCGTCTCCCCTCCCCTTTATTTTTGGCGTTCCCCCCAACTGAAAAAAAAAGTCAAAGACACACACAAATAAAATGTAAAAATAGTACAAAAAACACTAACACTAACATGTGTAAAAGCATAACATTTACACACCCCTCTAATAGTGCCTTCACACATACACACCCGATCCGCAGCGGATTTGCAGTGAAATCCGCAGCGGATCCAGTGTCAGTGCATCCCTATGAGATTACATATATGCAGTGGGAATTACATCCTGCTGCGTGTATGTAAGTTAACCCCCCCGCTGGCCGGAAGCATACATCACCTCCTCCCCAATCCGGCTTGCTTCAGGGGTTCTTGGCAGGACGACCCGCTCAGTCAATCAGTGGCTCCGGCGGGGCAGCACACTGATTGGCTGCGCGGGATGAGCAGACGCTCATTAAATATTAACTTACATATACGCAGTGGGATGTCAATCATAGGGATGCACTGACGCTGGATCCGCAGTGTGTGGATCCGGTGTGTGTGAAGGCACCCTAAAGGAAAAAAAACAATAAAATGGCCCACAGGATGTTCTCGGCTGAAGAGGCATTCGCCTGGATTGCCTCCGATACTGAGACAACCAGTGAGGGAGAAGAGGAAGATCACTCGTTCCCTCTTTCTCCCTCTTCTTCCTCATCGTCATCACTATTTAGTGATGATAAGCCCCCAATGCGCCGCCCCAGGAAGCCCCACAAGCCCCCTCAAGTGACCCCACGAGCTGTAGATTCCTGAGTTTGGTGGGGTCACTTGTGGGGGGGGGGGTTCCAATGTTTTGCCAGCACGGGGGCTCTGTGAACCCTTCGTCCTCCATTCTGGTCAAATCCAGCTTCCAAAATCCAAATTGCACTCCTTCCCTTTGGAGGCTTTCCGTGCGCTGGCTTTGCACTTTGTGTCCACATGTGGGGTACCCCTGTAATCGGGGGGAATTGCTCTACATGATTAGGCGTTCATTCGTTTGGTTTTTAACCCGGCTGGTTATAAAAATAGGGGGGACCCTATGCGTTTTTTTTTAATTATTCATTTATTTAAAAAAAAAAACGCATAGGGTCCTCCCTATTTTTATAACCAGCCGGGTTAAAAACGACAGCAGCCTGGTAACACCAGGGTGGGAAGAGCCATTGGTTTCGGCCCTCCCCAGCCTAAAGCTTACCAGCCTGCTGCCGCCCGGTCTAGGAGCGCCAATTTTGACGCTCCGGGACCACTGGCACCCGGCTCTTCCCAGTACCCCTGGTGGCATTGGGTACTGGGGTAATAATAGGGGGTTAGTGTTAGCCATTTTATACCGGCTAACACTAGGCCCCAACTTAGTAATGGATTCCGTCTATTAGACGGCTTCCACTACTAAGTCTATAAAGTAAAGAAATAAAGACAAGACACAAGTTAAAAATTTTTTTTTATTCAAATAAAAACACCCCCACACCCCTCATTGACCATTTTATTAAAAAAAAACAACAACAAACAACCGCTGGTCATCGACGTAGTCCACGGAATCCGACGTAATCCCCAGGATACAGATATCTGAAAAACAAAAAGGGAGAAACACACAAAAAACACACAAACAGGAGCACAACACCCATCATTGTGAGCGGTGTTGTGCTCCTTACAGTATGCAGCATCTTTACAGATCGCTGCTTACAGTCTGGCCCCCAAGGGGTTAAATGAGGATGTATTGTATCCCCCTTAACCCTTTGGGGGCCAGACTGATGTCAGACTGCACCCATCCCAGCAAGGAAGGGGTTAGGTGACCCCCCTTCCTTGCTAGGAGGGGTGCAGTGCTGGGGAAGGGGTGGGGAGAGCTCTATACTCACCCCGATGTTGTCTCTTCGCTGGTCCGCAGCACAATGAAGTCACTGTACTGCGGACCGGCTCTTTATATGTGCCAATCAGCTGAGCGTACATATAATTCTAAATGTTTCTTCTAATAATGCTATTGTGATAACAATTAGAAGAAACATTTGATGTTTTCATTAAAGTAAAGTGATGATTAGTACAGAAAGCTCTATTGCCGGCAAAATGAATTAACGGCTTACTGGAGCTTCCTGTACTAATTAATATTTAATTAATAAAACACATTTTCGTTGAAATAAAATCAGTTTCATTGTTCAATAATTTAATTTAAACGAATCCATCATTGTGCAATTAAATATACTGTCAAAAAATAAATATGTATATAAATATACATTTATTTATATATCTATTTATTTTAACAGTATATTTAATTGCAAAATGATGGAATCGTTTAAATTTAATTATTGAACAATGAAAGGGACTTTATTACAACGAAAATGTGTTTTATTAATTCAATATATTAAACATGAGAGACATCGGCATCGGCATACTGCAGAGGATCGCAAACCCCGGTAATAGCGATTCATGTAAACTGTTTCCCTGCTTTCCCAGATGCATCCAGAGGTGTTTGCATCACTTTCTTAAGATTTTATTTGTTATTTTTAGTTGAACCAGATTTCCAAGTAAATGACCGTATGTTTTCAGCCGCATGTCTATTTTTTTCCCACGGCCGTAGTTTCATCCGCACATTTACAGCCGCATAAAAAATACAGCCGCACACATACATAGTGTGAACATAGCCTTAGAGTGTATGATGGAAGGGACACGCGAATCCAGCCCCCAGATGCTCCCCCATCCTCCGAGTTAGAGGGACCGAGTTGGGACCTGATCTTCCCACTGCTGGATAAAGGTTACCACCTGTACCAGGATAACTTTTATACCAGCACCCCCTCTTCCGGTCCCTCGCTGCCCGAGCTACTGTAGCTTGTGGCGCAATCCAAAAACATCAGAAGCAGTAATAGAGCCCTAATATTTAGCAGCCATGGAGCGGACCCAGCGCTTCTGGATATGAAGGACCCCGTATCGCATCAGGGCAACATTTTCCAGGTGACGTCCCCCACACTGGAAAACAGGAGACCCCAGAAGAAGCGCAGAGTGTGGCGTAACAGGGGCTCAGGAAGGACACAATTTACCAGTGTGCCACGTGTCCTGATCCCCCGGCCTCTGCATACAGGATCGCTTCAAGGCGTACCACATGTCATTTGAGTTCTACAATTTCTAAATCCTATCCCTTATTCCTATTTCAGGGGTCATGTTGATCAATGGATTAATTCGATTTTTGGAGTCGGGAAGGAATTTTTTTCCAAGTGATGATGCAATTACAAAGTCCTTGTTCTGCCAGGAGAGTAGAAACCCCCCACAAGTGACCCCATTCTGGAAACTACACCCCATAAGGAATCTAACAAGGGGGGCAGCCGGGATATGGCCCCCTAGTGACGGGCACATTTGTGCCGTGAAAAGGAAAAAAATTGTATTTTTCACTTTCACAGCACATGTTCTACAAATGTGCCCATCACCAGTGGGGTCCATATTCTCACTGCTCCCCTTGTTAGATTCCTTAAGGGGTGTAGTTTCCAGAATGGGGTCACTTGTGGGGCGTTCCCAGTGTCCTGGCAGTACAGGAGCTTTGTAATTGCGACATGGCCTCCATCCTCTATTCCAGTCTCTAAATGGCGCTCTGTCCCTTTGGTGGCTTGCCCTGTGCCCATATGGCACAATATATCCACATGTGGACATTACCCAAGGGTAATTATCCTACACGTTTTGCATTTGTATTCCCTTTTAACTCCTTGTGGTAATGAAAAAAATCAAGGCTAGACCAACATTTAGTGTAAAATGTTTACATTTTTATACTAAATCATTGATTTAGTCTTGATTTTTTCATTTTCACAAGGGGTTAAAAGATAAAAAAAAACACAATTGGTAGAGCAATTTCCCCCGAGTACGGAAATACCCCACATGTGGACATAAGGCGCCATGCGGCTGCAAGACAATCCTCCAAAAGGAAGGAGCCCCATTTGGCTTTTGGAGGCTGGATTAGGCTGGAATGGATTTTCAAGGACCATGTTGTATTTAAAAGGACCCTGTGTTGCCAAGACAGTTGAAACTCTCCACAAGTGACCCCATTATGGAAACTACCCCCCTCAGGGAATGTAACAAGGGGTGCAGTGAGCATATGGACCCCACTGGTAACGGGCACAAATGTGGAAATGTAGGTTTAGCCTTGAATTTTTCATTTTCACAAGGGGTTAAAATAAAAAAAACACAAAATGTGTAGAGCAATTTTCCCTGAGTCCGTAAATACCCCACATGTGGACATAAAGCGCCATGTGGGTGCAGGACAAGCCTCCGAAGGGAAGGAGCGCCATATCCTCACTGCACCCCTTGTTAGATTCCTTGAGGGGTGTCGTTTCCAGAATGGGGTCACTTGTGGGGGGTGTCCAGTGTTTTGGCAGCACGAGGGCTTTGTAAATGCGACATGGCCCTTGAAATCCTTGAAATGACGAAATATAACGGAGGCGTTGAAATTCACTAGGCGCTCCTTTGTATTTGAGGCTTGTGGTTGCGTCAAATAGTGCAATAGGGCCACATGTGGGGTATTTCTATAAACTGCAGAAACGGGGCAATAAATATTGGGGTGCATTTCTCTGGTAATAGGTTTATAATTATGAAAGATATTGGATTATAGTTAAATTTTCAATTTTCTTACACACTTAGCTTTTATTTCTGTGACCTAAAGGGTTAAAACACTTTCTGGATGTGCTTTTGCACAGTTTGGGGGGTGCAGTTTCTGAAATGGGGTGCTTTGTGGGGCTTCATAACATACAGTCCCCTCACATACACTTCAAACGTCAACTGGTCCCTTGAAAAATCAGATTATGAAACTCTTGTGAAAATGCTGCTAAACTTTGAAGCTTTCTATTGTCTTATAAAGTTGAAGGCAAGTTTAATAAATGCCGCCAACATAAAGTAGACTTATTGCTTATGCTATTTAATATATAATTTATGTGGCATAACCATTGTCCTCAGCACAAAATTTCAAAGTTAGAAAAAATGCAATTTTTCACGTTATTTTGGGGTTTTTTATAAACATAGGCTGTAAGTATCGACTCAAATTTACCAGAAATATAAAGTATAACTATCTGAGAATGAGCCAGATGGGTAACAGCATCCTGAAGTTATTAATGCATAAAGTGACACAGGTCATATTCCTGAAATTTGGTCCGGTCCTTAAGGCCATTTTGGGCTCTGTCTTTAAGAGGTTAAAAAAATCTCAAGTCTTTCAGTACTTATCATCTGTTGTATGTCCTGCAGGAAGTGGTGTATTCTTTCCAGCCTAGAGAGCAGCAGAGGTTTTCTACATGGATTTGCTACTGCTCTGGACAGTTCCTGACATGGACAGAGGTGGCAGCACAGACTGGAAACAATATACCACTTCCTGCAGGACATACAGCAGCTGATAAGTACTGGAAGACAGAAATATTTAAATAGAAGTAAATTACAAATCTATATAACTTTCTGACACTAGTTAATTTTAAAGAAAACATTTTCTCTAGAGAATTTTACCTAGTTGAGCTTAAATATATCACCACATTGGTATCATACACTAACTATTATTGACTATATGAGTGCTATTATAATGTTAGTGTACAGATCCTGTGTAGACCTTGTATCTGACAACTGTATGGCGGTATTATTGGTCATATATGTGCTTGTATAGTGGTAGTGTACAGATCCTATAGCTGGTATCTGACCACTGTATGGCAATATTTTTGCATGTATGTGTGTTTGTATAGTGGTAGTGTTGTACAGATCCTGTGTAGACATTGTATCTGACCACTATATGGCGGTATTATTGGTCATATATGTGCTTGTATATTAGTAGTACACACATGATCATGTCATTAGGTAAATCCTAGCTATTTTATTTTTCTTGTATTGTTCATAGTGTAATTTACAAATGAATGTGAGTAGTGATAGATGGCTCCATCCTAGGTGTTGTGTGACATTGTGTATTTGCTGTCATATGGCAGGGATTATATTGAATATGGGCTGCTGGGATATCACTGCCGCGCCTGCTATTTAGTCCCAGTCCAGCCCAGCTCCTAGGTCTGGATGAGTCCCGTACACTAGGTTCCATACCTACTCTAACTTAGGGGTTATCCAGGATAAGAATAAACACAGCTACTTTCTTGCAAAAACAGCACCAGCCCTGTTCTTAGGTTGTGTGTGGTACTACAATTCACTACTGCTAAACCTGAGCCAAACTGAGGACAGGAGAGGTGCTGTTTCTGGAAGAAAGCGGACATGTTTTTCTAAGCCTGGATAAGACTTTAGTCGCCTTCCGACATGAGTCGCTCACCTTCAAGCGCTGCACTTGTCTGGTTATTCTGATATCTATCTATTGCGTTTTTATGAGAGAGAAAAGAAGTAGATTTAGAGCCCTTTCTACTGGGTGCCTTTCTTAGTCTGGCCTCTCCCCTTTGACCTTTCTGGCACGGGAGACCCCACCAGGAGCATTAACTCCAGCCAGCTTAGCTCAATGGATCACTAAGGCACGCAAGCTCCCTCACCACGTCAAGGTGAAGGCACAAAGAGGGAGCCCTCCCACCCTCCCACAAGCTCTACAAAGTCTTACGTAGCTTGTGCTTAACCAGAATCTAGTGGTTTTAGTTAAGTTTAAGTCTAGTTGGTTTAGTTAGTTTAAATCTGGTCTAGTTAAAAATTTAAGTCCGATGCTTAAGTTAAGTTGAGTTAAGATTAAGTTGTTAAAATTTAGATTGGAGCAGAGATCAGTTGAGGTGATGCTCTACATGTAGATATCGTCATCATCATTATCAGCATCTTCTTTGTCAGTAATGACAGGATGATATTGATTTGACCACTCCGGGCACACAAAGCTGAACTTATTAAACATTTGCTGATCTTCAGGTTTGATGATGTTTGGTGGTTCAGCAAATTTCATAGGTTCTTCAGCATTGAAGTCAACAGAGGATGTCATCATGATTGCTGGTGGAACAATGCTCCTGGTTTCCACGTCCTCCCAATTGATATCCGAGAAGAATGGATGGCTCCTGATGTCCTCTTTGACTCCCAGCCGCTCGAACTGGTCTTTACGCAGCAGGCTTTTTAAGATGTTAACTGCGTCGTCAGTAAGGGACTTTGGGTAGTCTGGAGTATGAAACAGGACAGAGATTTCTGTTTCGGTCTGGTCTCTTCCATAAAATGGACGCTTGAAGGTCAAAAGATTATAGAGGATGACGCCAATGGCGAAATAGTCGACTCCTCTCCCATGTAGCTGGCGTTTTATCATCTCTGGGGCTGCATATCCTGGTGTACCTCCGCACACAGTTCTGGTCAGGCTATACGCATTTGTCACAGCAAAGCCGAAATCTGTTATTTTTATGTGGCCTTCTCTGGTGAGAAGTATATTTTCTGGCTTCAGGTCCCGATGGATAATATTTCTTCTGTGCAGGAACTCTGTGCCACATACCACTTCGGCTGTGATGAACTTTACTGTGTCGGTATCAAGAGGCGAGTGCTTTTTGACAAATTCAAACAGGTCCCCTCCGGTGGCCAGTTCCATCACATAACAGGCAAAGTTTTGCGTGTGAAAGGCGGCCAAGCCATGCATCAAGTATGGGCTTTCATGAGTTAGTTGCAGGATATGGCGTTCTTTAAAGCTGACGTGCCTCTTCTCTGTCACTTTAATGGCAACAAATTCACTGCGGATGATGTCTTTTGCCAAGAGGACTTTACCGAAGGTTTCCTTCTCCCAGTGAATGGTAGAAGGTGAAGCAGTCCAATGTTAGGGGGACTGTAACAGGTGAGGTCTCTTTAGAGTTGTCAGGGTCTTCTTTGGATGACGGATTCCTGATGTTACTGGGTCCTGGCATTTCACAGGAATGTTCTTCATTGAGTTAGATGTTCCTCTCCATTTTGAATTAATGATCCATTCCAACATTTTTGCAGTTGGGCTAAGAACGGGATCTTGGCACTTTTCTGGGCTTCATGGTTCTTCTTCGGTCCGTCGTGGTCCTTCTTCGGTCCGTCGTGGTCCTTCTTCGGTCCTTCCTCTTCGGTCTCCTGTTGATGCTTCTCTTCATATCGTGCCATATAGTGCTGGGCATACAGGAACTCCACGCTATGAATCCGGTCACACAATTCCTGATATTCTTCTTCCATGGCTATTTGGCCCACATAGTGCAAGGCACATATGTCATCCATGTTGTTGGTTTGGTCACACCATCGTTGGTAGTCCTCTAACGTGGCTTCTTGTTCAGCGTAGTATAGGGCCCTCAGGTCATCCAGGTTGTGGTACTGGTCACACAGTAGTTGGTGCTCCTGCAGTATGGCTTCCTGTATACGGCTATCTGTTACAAAGGAAAAGAATAGATGTGTGAATTAATAGAAAGAGGTCATATAGGGCATATAGGAGGCTTATTATTACAGAGTGGACACAGAGAGGTAATAATAGTACAGAGGGGGCAAAGAGGGGTCCTAATTCCACTGAGGGGACGCAGCATGTCATAATACTACAAAGGGGGCACAGAGGAGATTGTATAGTACAGAGGGGGCTCCGAAGCATCCTATTATTACAGAGGGGGCAGAGACAGCTTTACTACTACACAGAAGATATAGTGGATCCAAATATCAAAGAGGGGCCCTAGTACTAAAGAGGGGACACAGAGGCATTGTTATAATACAGGTACATCCTAATAACACAGAGGGGGCAAAACAGGTCCCAGTGCTATAAAGGGGGCACAGAGGGGTTATTATACCTCCCAGAGGGTGATGGGGTTAGTGATGTTACAGAGAGGGAAAGCGGAAAACATTACAAATGGGTGCAAAATTCCGTCCCTAGTTTCTGGCCATATGCCATGTACTGCCGCTTTAATGCCCTTTTGTCACCGAGAAAACCACAATGAATGTACACTGCAATACATTACTTTTACTATACATATATTATAGTATTGCAGTATATTGTACTAGCTGAGTCTGTTGGGAATGGAAAGTGGAATCTGATTGGTTTCTAGGGGCAACTGAGACAGTTTCACTTTCCACCATGTTTGATAAATCTCCCCCAATGTTCTTTATCCTGTATGGTGAACGTGGGGCATGAAAAACATCCACACATCCCACAATAAAAGTGAAAAAGGACGATAAACTTCTATGGACAGCAGCTTCAGTTTATATTCCTGGGATATAAAAGATGGCTGCCTGCCTCACGCATCCCTAGGAAGACGAGTAAAACCGATCAACAAGGCCCCAAATACTAAAATTACCTAATGGGGTGGGGACAACAAAGGTGAGTGGTTCACAGGACACCATGCAGCTTACAGCCACTACTGGAGGGGGTAACTACTGTGTGGGGGCGCTATTCCCATGAATCAGCCCCACTGTGTGTGTTCTATGGAGCCCTAAGGATGCATGTACAATTCCAGTTGTTGGTCCTACCTGTGGCGTCCATCAGAGGGATGATAATGCTGTGGCTGGAAGATTTCCTCTTCTTACATGTCATCCGGGCCCAGGCACTTTGCAGGCAGGCTAAGACACGGTTCTTTCTTGGCTTCTTGGTTGTAGTTGGCTGCTCCTGACCGTCATCATCATCATCATCTCCTCTGTCCTTGTCTCTCCTCTCGTCCTCTCCATAATTCTTCTCCTTCTCTTCTGTGTCTCCTTCTAGATGATTCCTCTTGTTTTTTGCCTTCATTTTAGGTTGTGGTCAAATCTATATCGATGATCCAATCCAAGTGATGATATCAGTAAGTGAGAGCGATCCCTCCCATGTATCTCTGCTGAGCGGCAGTTATCAACTGATGGAATGTTACCTGTGCAGCTAAGTGTACAATGTCTGTGTGATGTCATAGCCTTTCCTTTGTGATGTCATCAGCTTTCCTTTGTGATGTCATCAGCTTTCCTTTGTGATGTCAAAGATCAACAGAGTTCCATAGTCTTGTGAGTGAGGGAAGAAATGCACCAACATATATGTGTATAATGTGTATAGATACTAACTATATATATATACTATATATATATATATATATATATATATATATATATTTATTCTACTTTTGGAAAAGAAAAAACAATTAATTTGCTTTACAAAAAAATAAAGAGGTTCTGTCTCGGTATCATGTTACAATATCTGTGTATTTTACTGTATAAATGTCCGAAGCAGAAATAGGCCAATAGAATTTGGTTACCCGCTGTTTTAATGTATTTTGTAAAGTTAATAAAAATATTAAAATCAGGCATTTTTGTTAGAAATTAGACTTTTGTTAGAAAAGAGACTGTTCTTCTTACTGACCCCCTCTTCATATATACACAATGATGGGGGGCTGTGCTGTGTGTTTCTGTAAATTTTTTACATACAAACAAATTATTACAACAATAATAACAATGACAATAATATAAATACCGTATAGCTGTAGGGTGTAGAGACAGTATATACAAGTCCACCCAGGTATTAGCTGCTCCAGCCTCATTCTCCCCATACACATCAGTGTAATAACAGCCACATGTGCAAACCACAACCACACTAATAACCCTCCTAACCTCATCTGTGCACAATACCCAACATCACATATACTAACCCCCTGGGCTGCTGGTATCGTCTCACACCAAATAACTGTGCCCACACCCAACACCACACACTAATATACAATAGTGTAGTGCTGTGTGTTACATTGGAGAGTTAGATACAGCAACTCATCTAAGTGTATCACACCAGAGGCCGCCTGGCTTCCCTCATACTCAGTGGTGGACATATCACTTGTGCAGCCGCTACGGCTGCACAGGGGCCCCGGGCAACACAGGGGCCTGCCAGGCTCAGACTATGAGCCTCAGCCTAGCGGGCCCCTCCACTGCCATGATAGGCTTAGATACAGCAGTTCAGTAGACAGTATCGCACATGATAGGCTTAGATACAGCAGCTCAGTAGACAGTATCACACATGATAGGCTTAGATACAGCAGCTCAGTAGACAGTATCACACATGATAGGCTTAGATACAGCAGCTCAGTAGACAGTATCGCACATGATAGGCTTAGATACAGCAGCTCAGTAGACAGTATCACACATGATAGGCTTAGATACACGAGCTCAGTAGACAGTATCACACATGATAGGCTTAGAAACACCTGCATGTTGCATGTAATATGCTGTGTGATATTGAAAGTTTTATTACCATCGCTGGATACAAAATCCACTGCCCTTACCAGATTCGGGCAAGCCACACGGCAGTGGATTTTGTATCCAGCGATGGTAATAAAACTTTCAAGATCACACAGTATATTACTTGCAACACGGAAGGTGTCATTTATTATGCTACCTGTCGTGTAATCTCATTTATGTAGGACTCGCCTCTCGGAAACTGAAAACAAGGGTCCGAGAACATGTCCTAGACATCTGGCGAGAGATGGAAAAAGGAAGATCTATACCAGCGGAAACCAATTGCCAGACACTGTAAGATGGCACATGATGGGAATGCAAGCCTCCTGAAGATAAGAGACATTGACAGAGTCTACATTGGAAGAAGAGGAGGGGATTGGAATTTTTTTTTGGCACAGATGGAAACGCGTTGGATCGTTAGGATCGACTGTGTAAGTCCTAGAGCAGGGGTACTCAACAACTTTTTTTAGTGGAGGTCCACTTACCGGGGTCTATTGTCAGGTGAAGGTCCGAGCTGAACATCAGTAGGAAACGTGTTTTGTTAATTTTCACAAACGTTCAACTATTTACATACAGAATTGCTGCTTATTAGCAGGAAAACGGGCATTTTTTCTCTCTCAACAGCCCTTTGATATTAGGTACAAAAGGGGTGACTGCCCTGGTAGTATATAACCCCCCTGTTGCTCCCCCAGTAGTGTATAGCCCCCTGTTGCTCCCCCAGTAGTATATAACGCCCTGTGAGCTCTCCCCCTGTAGTATATAGCCCCCTGGGAGCTCCCCCCAGTAGTATATAACCCCCCTGTTGCTCCCCCAGTAGTGTATAGCCCCCTGTTGCTCCCCCCAGTAGTATATAGCCCCCTTGTGAGCTTCCCCCAGTAGTATGTAGCCCCCTGTGCTCCCCCCAAGTAGTATATAGCCCCCCTGTGAGGTCCCCCAAGTAGTATATAGCCCCCCTGTGCTGTATGGTGGTATTGATCAGCTCTGGTGTGGCAGTGTCAAATGTGACACCTGGAGCTATTACCTACCAATTTACCAATCCTGTGGTGGGGCATCTTCAAGTTTAGTGCCTAGGGCAGCAGCAGCTGCTAATACGGTCCTGGGATACATATGCATAGTTGCCAACAGTCCCGTTTTCGCCGGGACTGTCCTGGATTTGACAGGCCAGTCATCACTAAGTAATGTCCTGGGTTTGCCCTGGTAAGCTCCGCCCCTGTGACATCACGCCCCACCCCTGTGACGGCCCCCAATGCATTGAAGCCTAAGCATAGGCTTTTTGGCTGTAGGCTGTATATTCTGCCTCCAGCCACCAGAGGCCGCTCTCTCCTCCCAGCTACAGGACCTGACAGTGAGGTCACTCACTCCTGCCTCTGGGATAGAAGAGCAAGATGGCCGTGTGCTGCAGGGAGCCAGGTAATAAGGTGTCCACATGAGGGGGATTATGCTGAAGGACTGGTATACACTATATACCAGTCACAGCTCTGATTACCAGTCTTCCAGTATACTAGCCTCTCACACCAGTGTATAGTTTATAATCCCCCTCATGAGGGCACTTCATTATACCACCAGTATTATACAGTGCTGTGAGACTGCTGGTATACTGAGGAGCCCACATGAGGGGGATAATGCTGAAGGAGATAACGCTATGTACATTGGTATGAGAGGCTAGTATACTGGAAGACTGGTAATCACAGCTGTGACTGATATACAGTGTCCTAGCCTCTCACACCAATGTATATAGCTTTACCTCCTTCAGCATCATCCCCTCATGTGGGCCCCTCAGTATACCAGCAGCCTCGCAGTACTCACTGTATTATACTGGTGGTATAATGAGGGGCCCACATGAGGGCATGATGCTGAAGGATGATGAGGGGCATGATGCTAAAGTCTGCCCCAGTCACCCTCCAGTCTGCCTCAGCTACCCCAAGTAGCCCCCAGTCACCCTCCAGTCTGCTTAAAGAGGACCTGTCACCCCCCCGTGAAGGGGTGACAGGCTCCCAACCCCCCGTTAGAGCCCCCTATACTTACCTCATTGCGCCGGGTCCCGCTTCCTGAGCCGGTCGGGTGACTGAGATTTCAGCCCCCAAAGGCCGGCGCGCTCGCTCACAGGAGAGGCCGATGCTCATAGAGAATGAGGGAGCATCGGACTCCCATTCATTCTCTATGTGCATTGGACTCTCCTGTAAGTGCGCACCGGGCTTCGGCGCTGTGAAATCTCAGTCACCCGACCGGCTCAGGAAGCGGGACCCGGCGCAATGAGGTAAGTATAGGGGGCTCTAACGGGGGGTCGGGAGCCTGTCACCCAAGGCACGGGGGTGACAGGTTTCCTTTAACCCTTTAAGGACAGAGCCTGAAATGGCCTTAAGGACAGAGACAAATTTTATGAATATGACCTGTGTCACTTTATTCATTAATAACTTTGGGATGCTTTACCTATCTGGCTGATTCTGAGATTGTTTTCTCGTGACATATTGTACTTCACATTTCTGGTAAATTGGAGTCGATACTTATAAGGAATCTTTATGAAAAAAAAACACCAAAATAACGTGAAAAATATTGAAAAAATGCATTTTTCCAACTTTGGAACTTTTCTGGCTTATACAGAAAATGGTTATGCCACATAAATTATATATTAAATAGCATTAGCAACATGTCTACTTTATGTTGGCAGCATTTATTAACTATATTTCATTTTTTTTAGACAATAGGAAGCTTAAAACATCAGCAGCAATTTCCAAATTTTCAGTAAATTTCAAAATCAGATATTTCTAGGGACCTGTTCAGGTTAAAGTGTATTTGAGGGGACTGTATGTTAGAAAGCCCCACAAAGCACCCCATTTCAGAAACTGCATCCCGCAAACTCTGCAAAAGCACATCCAGAAAGTTTTTTAACCCTTTAGTGGAGTCACAGAAATAAAAGCTAAGTGTGTAAGAAATTTGATAATCTTAATTTTCTGTGCAGAAATTTTATTGAATCCAATATTTTTCATATTATAAACCTATTACCAGAGAAATCCACCCCAATATTGATTGCCCCGTTTCTGCAGTTTATAGAAATACCCCATATGTGGCCTTAATGCGCTATTTGACGCAACCACAAGCTCAGATATAAAGGAGCGCCTAGTGAATTTCAACGTTATATTTGGTCATTTTTGACTGTACACTTCAGGTTGGCAGAGGCTCTGGGGTGCCAAAACCTAAAAAACACCCCTAAAGGGACACCATTTAGAAAACTACACCCCTTTGAGGAATGTAACAAGGGGTGCGGTGAGCATTGGGACCCCACGGGTGCTTCACAGATTTTCAGAAAAATGTGGTGTAAAAGGAAAAATTAAATTTTTTACACTAAACGTTGTTCTAGCCTTCATTTTTCATTTTTACAAGGGGATAAAGGAAAAAACAAAACTCCAAACGTGTAGCGCAGTTTCTCCCGAGTACGGAAATACCCCACATGTGGACATAAAGTGCCAAGCGGGCCCAGGACGAGCCTCCAAAGGGAAGGAGCGCCAATTGGATTTTGGAAGCTGGATTTCACTGGAATGGATTTTAAGGGCCATGTCGCATTTACAGAGCCCTCGTGCTGCCAAAACACTGGAAACCCCCCACAAGTGACCCACATTCTGGAAACTACACCCCTCAAGGAATCTAACAAGTGGTGCAAATGTGGAACAACGTGACGTGAAAGGGAAAATTTTTCATTTTTACTTTCACGGTACAAATGTGCCTGTTATCAAGGGGTCCATATCCTCACTGCACCCCTTGTTAGGTTCTTTGAGGGGTTAGTTTCCATAATGGGGTCACTTGTGGGGTTTTTTCACTGTCTTGGCAGCACGACGGCTCCTGTAAATGCGACATGGCATTCATCATCCATTCTGGCCAAATCCCAGCCTCCAAAATCCAAATGGCGCTCCTTCCCTTCGGAGGCTTGCCCTTCGCCCACATGCCGCTTTATGTCCTCATGTGGGGTATTTACGGACTCAGGGGGAATTGCTCTACACATTTTGTCTGTTTTTAATCTTTTAACCCCTTGTGAAAATGAAAATTTAAGGCTAAACCCAACATTATGTGTGTAAAAATGTAATATTTCATTTCACGCCACATTGTTCCACATTTGTGCCCGTCACTAGTGGGGTCCATATGCTCACTGCACCCCTTGTTAGATTCCTTATGGGGTGTAGTTTCCATAATGGGGTCACTTGTGGGGGGTTTCAACTGTCTTGGCAACACAGAGGCCTTTCAAATGCAACATGGCCCTCGAAATCCATTCCAGCCAAATCCAGCCTCCAAAAACCAAATGGCCTTCCTTCCCTTTGGAAGCTTACCCTGCACCCGCATGAAGCTTTATGTGGGGTATTTTCGTACTCAGGGGAAATTGCTCTACACATTTTGTGTTGTTTTTTTTTATCTTTTAACCCCTTGTGAAAAATAAAAAATTAAGACAAGATCAATGATTTAGTGTAAAAAATTAAACATTTTTTACACTAATGTTGGTCTAGCCTTGATTTTTTTCATTTCCACAAGGGGGTTAAAAAAGAAAATGAACGCAAAAACGTGTAGGTAGTTTCCCCCGAGTTCGAAAATACCCCACATGTGGACATAATGTGCCATATGGGCACAGGGCAAGCCACCAAAAGGACAGAGCACCATTTACAGGCTGGAATGGAGGATGAAGGCCATGTCGCAATTACAAAGCTCCTGTTGCCTGCCAGGACAGTTGGGATTCCCCACAAGTGACCCCATTCTGGAAACTACACCCCATAATGAATCTAACAAGGGGTGCAGTGAGCATATGGACCCACTGGTGACGTGGCACATATGCAGGTGTGGTGTTAAATTAAAAAATAAATTGTTTTTTCATTTTCACGGCACAATGTGCCTGTCACCAGGGGGCCATATCCCTGCTGCCCCCCTTGTTAGATTCTTATGGGGTGTAGTTTTCCACAATGGGATCACTTGGGGGGAAGTTTCTACTGTCCTGGCCGCACAAGAGCTTTGTAATTGCATCATGGCATCCTCTAATGGAAATGGCGGCCAGGACAGGTGTCTGGAAAATGGCGTCCTTCCTGATCCCCCTGTTACGCCACACTCTGCACTTCTTCTGGGGTCTTCCTGGTTTTCCAGTGTGGGGGACGTCACCTGAAATATTGTTCTGGTGCGATACGGGGTCCTTCATATCCAGAAAGCGCTGGGTCCGCTCCATGGCTACTAATTATTGGCTTATTACTGCTTCTGATATTTTCGGATCGTGACGCAATTTACAATAGCTCGGGCAGCGAGGGACCGGAAGAGGGGGTGCTGGTATAAAAGTTATCCCAGTACAGGTGGTAACCTTTATCCAGTCAGTGGGGAAGATCAGTTCCCAAACGATCTCCCCACTAACTCGGAGGATGGGGGGGCATCTGGGTGCTGGATTCGGCTGTCCCTTCCTTCATACACTCTAAGGGTACGTGCACACTGCGGTATGGCGGAGGATAACCCTTTGTGCATTCCGCAGCTAGCAACCCGCCGGAGGACTGATGCGGGCGTATGTCTCCGCTTGTGTCACACTCCATTCTATGCACGGGCGGATTCCGTCCTCTGTCCAAAGAAGGAACATGTTCATTCTTTGGACGGACGACGGAATCCGCCCTTGCATAGAATGGAGTCTATGATACGGGTGGAGAGGCGCGCCTGCATCAGTCCTCCAGCTGCCAAATGCACAAAGGGTTATCCTTCACCATTCCGCAGTGTGCACGTACCCTAAATCTGTAAGTGTACCCTGAGGTACTCACACAGAGTTTGGAGAAATTTCACGCCATAACCGTCATCTCTTATTGGGACGGTACTGGCGGAAAAGATGTGTTCTGGGGGGCAGCGTACGCTACGCTACCCCCAGACATGTCACTGGATGATGAGGATGGTGAGGGTCAATGGAGGAAAGAAGGATCCCCCCATGCATCCTCACTGGCTGTTTCGGTGTCAGAGGCAATAATAACGTATGCGTCCGACACTGAAAACACCCGGTGGGGCCATCTTTATACGTGACTAGTATATGGGGTATGTAAATGTGTACTGGTGTAGTGTAAAACTTATTTTGTGTAGTGTGTGTAATGTAGTGTTTTTTAACGGTTTTTTTAACAGAAGGGAAAAAAAAACTTACGCCAAAAAAGAAGCTGCTGATAAATGCCGCACTTATGTGTGGTACTTATCAGCAGACAGTGGCGGTAGGATATAGGGGGGAAAACGCTCCTACGCCAAAAAGGAGGAGTTGCTGATCAGCGGCTTTCTTAAAAAGAAAAAAAAAATTTGAAAAACAAAACAAAAAAAAAACCCCAAATAACTTTACCTAGCTGAGGGGTGCAGAACCCGGCCGGACACTTTTTAACTGTTAGATCGCCGTGATGGGCCGGCCAGTACTGGCTGACCTATCACGGCGATCGTGGGGGTGGCACCGGCGCCATCTCTGTTGGGGACAGTAATGGCGATTGGTTCTGTCCAGGACAGCACCAATCGCCATTGCTTTCCGGGTCACCAATGACCCGGAAAGCTGTATTCAGCTGCTATCGGCTGATCTGTATGGATCAGCCGATAGCATCGATCGTCGCCACGGAGGGGGGGGGGGCTTTAACCACCCCCTGTGCCGACGAGCAGAGATGGCCTGCTATACATTATAGCAGGCCATCTTCCCCGATCACTGTGTGTGAACATTCTCCCCCCAGTCTGCCCCAGCTACCCACAGTCTGCCCCAGCTACCCCCAGTCCCCACAGTCCTGCCCCATCACCCACAGTCTGCCCCAGCTACCACAGTCCACCCCACAGTCTTCCCCAGCTACCCCCAGTCTGCCCCCAGCTACCCCCAGTCTGCCCCCAGCTACCCCAGTCTGCCCCATCTACCCCCAAGTAAGCCCCAGTCACCCCCCAGTCTGCTAAAGCTACCCCCCCCACTCAACACCAGTCTGCCTCCAGTCCCCCCAGTCTGTCCCAGTCCCCCTAGTCTGCCACAGCTACCCCAAGTAACCCCCAGTTACCCTCCCAGTCCTGCTTGTTATCCCAGTCACCACCCAGTCTTCCCCATTCTCCCCCCAGTCTGCCCCAGC
Source organism: Dendropsophus ebraccatus (assembly GCF_027789765.1). Classification (NCBI taxonomy): domain Eukaryota; kingdom Metazoa; phylum Chordata; class Amphibia; order Anura; family Hylidae; genus Dendropsophus; species Dendropsophus ebraccatus. The sequence continues at coordinate 38,868 of NW_027210514.1, forward strand.
TACCCCCAGTTTCCTGAGCTATCCCCAGTCTGCTCCAGCTATCCCAAGTAACCCCCAGTCCACCCCCCAGTCTGCTAAGCTACCCCACTCACCACCCAGTCTGCCTTCCTCACCCCCAGTCTCCCTCCAGTCTGCTACAGTCCCCCCCCCAGTCTGCCCCGAGCTACCCCCAGTCTGCTCAGCTACCCCAGGTAACCCCCAGTCACCCCCAAGTCTGCTTGTTACCCCCAGTCACCATCCAGTCTGCCCCAGTCTGCCCCAGCTACCCCCAGACTGCCCAGCTATCCCCAGTCTGCTCCAATCACCCCCAGTCTGCTCCAGTCTCCCCCCAGTCTACTCCAGCCACCCCACTCTGCCCCAGCTACCCCCAGTCACCCACAGTCCTGCCCCCAGCTACCCACAGGCTGCCCCAGCTACCCACAGTCTGCCCCAGCTACCCACAGTATGCCCCAGTCACCCACAGTCTGCCCCAGCTACCACAGTCACCCACAGTCTGCCCAGCTACCCCCAGTCTGCCCCTGTCACCCAACAGTCTGCTCCAGTCACCCTCAGTCTGCCCTAGTCACCCCCCAGTCTGCTCCAGACACCCCCAGCCTGCCACAGGATAGTTAACCCACTGTGGAGTCTGTGAGGAATGAAAGGTGGAATCTGATTGGTTGCTAGGGCAACTGAGCCAGTTTCACTTTACACCATGTTTAATAAATCTGCCCATATTGCGTAAGCTATGGCTTTTTTTTGTGGAGCTGAAGACTTCTATTGAAATCAGTTACCCCCAGTCACCACCCAGTCTTCCCCATGCTCCCCCCCCCCCAGTCTGCCCCAGCTACTCACAGTCTGCCCCAGCTACCCCCAGTCACCCACAGTCTGCCCCAGTCACCCACAGTCTGCCCCAGCTACCCACAGTCCCCACAGTCTTCCCCCAGCTACCCCCCCCCCTTTTACCCCCAGTCCCCCCTGCCCCCACATCTGCCCCCAGTCCCCCCCCCCTCTGCCCCAGCTACCCCCAGTCTGCCAGTACTACCCCAGTAACCCCAGTCACCCGTCCCACTAAAGCTCCCCCCACTCACCACCCAGTCTGCTCCAGTCACCCCCAGTCTGTCCAGTCTCCCCCTAGTCTGCCACAGCTACCCAAGTAACCCCCAGTTTACCCTCCCAGTCTGCTTGTTACCCCCAGTCACCACCCATCTTCCCCATTCTCCCCCCAGTCTGCCCCACTACCCCCAGTCTTCCTGACTATCCCCCCAGTGCTCCGCTATCCAGTAACCCCAGTCCACCCCCCAGTCTGCTTAAGCTACCCCCCCTCACCACCCAGTCTGCTTCAGTCACCCCAGTCTCCCCCTCCAGTCTGCTACAGTCACCCCCAGTCTGCCCAGCTACCCCCAGTCTGCCTCAGCTACCCAGGTAACCCCCAGTCACCCCCCAGTCTGCTTGTTACCCCCAGTCACCATCCAGTCTGCCCCAGTCTTCCCCAGCTACCCCCAGACTGCCCCAGCTATCCCCAGTCTGCTCCAATCACCCCCAGTCTGCTCCAGTCTCCCCCCAGTCTACTCCAGCCACCCCCACTCTGCCCCAGCTACCCCCAGTCACCCACAGTCTGCCCCAGCTACCCACAGTCTGCCCCAGCTACCCACAGTATGCCCCAGTCACCCACAGTCTGCCCCAGCTACCACAGTCACCCACAGTCTGCCCCAGCTACCCCCAGTCTGCCCCTGTCACCCACAGTCTGCTCCAGTCCCCACCCTCAGTCTGCCCTAGTCACCCCCCAGTCTGCTCAGACACCCCCAGCCTGCCACAGTAAGTTAACCCACTGAGGGGAGTCTGTGAGGAATGAAAGTTGGAATCTGATTGGTTGCTAGGGGCAACTGAGCCAGTTTCACTTTACACCATGTTTATAAAATCTGCCCCATATGCGTAAGCTATGGCTTTTTTTTGGAGCTGAAGACTTCTATTGAATCAGTTACCCCCAGTCACCACCCAGTCTTCCCCATGCTCCCCCCCCCAGTCCTGCCCCAGCTACTCCCAGTCTGCCCCAGCTACCCCCAGTCTTCCTCAGCTATCCCCAGTCTGCTCCAGCTATCCCAAGTAACCCCCAGTCACACCCCCAGTCTGCTTGTTACCCCCAGTCACCATCCAGTCTCCCCCCAGTCTCCCCAGCTACCCCCAGACTGCCCCAGCATCCCCAGTCTGCCCAATCACCCCCAATCTGCTCCAGTCTCCCACCAGATCTACTCCAGCCACCCCCACTCTGCCCAGCTACCCCCCAGCACCCACAGTCTGCCCCACTACCCAGTCTGCCTCAGCTACCGCCTGTCATCACAGTCTGCTGCCCCCAGTCACCCACAGTCCTTCCCCACTACCACAGTCACCCACATCTTCCCCAGCTACCCCCGTCACACTGATACTACTTCAGAGGGACCCCGTATCACACTGATAATACAGAGAGGGACCCCGCATCACACTGATAATACATAGAGAGGGACCCCGCATCACACTGATAATACAAAGAGAGGGACCCCGCATCACACTGATACTACACAGAGGGACCCCGTATCACACTGATAATACAGAGAGGGACCCCGCATCACACTGATAATACACAGAGAGGGACCCCACATCACACTGATAATACAAAGAGAGGGACTCTGCATCACACTGATAATACACAGAGAGGGACCCCGCATCACACTGATAATACAGAGAGGGACCCCGCATCACAGTGATAATACATGGAGAGGGACCCCGCATCACACTGATAATACATAGAGAGGGACCCCGCATCACACTGATAATACATAGAGGGACCCCGCATATCACTGATAATACACAGAGAGGACCCCGCATCACACTGATATACACAGAGAGGGACCCCGCATCACACTGATATACACAGAGAGGGACCCCGCATCACACTGATACACACAGAGAGGGACCCCGCATCCACTAATACTACAAGCCAGAGAGGGACCCCGCATCACACTGATAATACACAGAGAGGGACCCCGCATCACACTGATAATACACAGAGAGGGCCCCGCATCACACTGATAATACACAGAGAGGGACCCCGTATCACACTGAATATAAGGAGAGGGACCCCGCATCACACTGATAATACACAGAGAGGGACCCACATCACACTGATAATACACAGAGAACCCCCGCATCGCCACCACGACCGATCACATGCATCACACTGACTACAGCAGAGGCCCCGCATCACACTGATACTACAGACAGAGGTACCCCGCATCACACTGATAATACACAGAGAGGGACCCCGTATCACACTGATAATACACAGAGAGGGACCCCGCATCACACTGATACTACACAGAGAGGGACCCCGCATCACACTGATAATACACAGAGAGGGACCCCGCATCACACTGATAATACACAGAGAGGGACCCCCATCACACTGATACTAACACAGAGAGGGACCCCGCATCACTTGATAATACATAGAGAGTGAACCCCGCATCACACTGATACTACACAGAGAGGGACTCCGCATCACACTGATAATACACAGAGAGGGGCCCTGCATCACACTGATAATACACAGAGAGGGACCCCGCATCACACTGATAATTCACAGAGAGGGGCCCCGTATCACACTGATAATACACAGAGAGGGACCCCGCATCACATTGATAATACACATAGAGGGACCCCGCATCACACTGATAATACACAGAGAGGGACCCCGCATTACACTGATAATACATAGAGAGGGACCCCGCATCACCTGATACTACACAGAGAGGGACCCCCGCATCACACTGATAATACACAGAGAGGGACCCCGCATCACACTGATAATACACAGAGAGGGACCCCGCATCACACTGATAATACACAGAGAGGGCCCGCATTACCCTGATAATACACAGAGAGGGACCCCGCATCACACTGATAATTCTCAGAGAGGGACCCCGTATCACACTGATAATTCTCAGAGAGGGACCCCGCATCACACTGATAATACATAGAGAGGGACCCGTATCACACTGATAATTCTCAGAGAGAGACCCCGCATCACACTGATAATACACAGAGAGGGACCCCCGTATCAAACTGATACTACACAGAGAGGGACCCCGCATCACACTAATACTACACAGAGAGGGACCCCGCATCACACTGATACTACACAGAGAGGGGCCCCGCATCACACTGATACTACACAGAGAGGTACCCCCGCATCACACTGATAATACACAGAGAGGGACCCCGTATCACACTGATAATACACAGAGAGGGACCCCGCATCACACTAATACTACACAGAGAGGGACCCCGCATCACACTGAATAATACACAGAGAGGGACCCCGCATCACACTGATAATACACAGAGAGGGACCCCGTATCACACTGAAATATAGGAGAGGGACCCCGCATCACACTGATAATACACAGAGAGGGACCCTGCATCACACTGATACTACATAGAGAGGGACCCCGCATTACACTGATAATACACAGAGAGGGACCCCGCATCACACTGATACTACACAGAGAGGGACCCCGCATCACATTGATAATACATAGAGAGTGAACCCACATCACACTGATACTACACAGAGAGGGACCCTGCATTACACTGATACTACACAGAGAGGGACCCCGCATCACACTGATGCTACACAGAGAGGGACCCCGCATCACACTGATAGTACACAGAGAGGGACCCCGCATCACACTGATACTACACAGAGAGGGACCCCGCATCACACTGATAATACACAGAGAGGGACCCCCGCATCACACTGATACTACACAGAGAGGGACTCCGCATCACATTGATAATACATAGAGAGTGAACCCACATCACACTGATACTACACAGAGAGGGACTCCGCATCACACTGATAATACACAGAGAGGGACCCCGCATCACACTGATGCTACACAGAGAGGGACCCTGCATCACACTGATAGTACACAGAGAGTGAACCACATCACACTGATACTACACAAGAGGGGACTCCGCATCACACTGATACTACACAGAGAGGGACCCCGCATCACATTGATAATACATAGAGAGTGAACCCACATCACACTGATACTACACAGAGAGGGACTCGCATCACACTGATAATACACAGAGAGGGACCCCCGCATCACACTGATGCTACACAGAGAGGGACCCCGCAGCACACTGATAGTACACAGAGAGGGACCCCGCATCACACTGATAGTACACAGAGAGGGACTCCGCATCACACTGATAATACACAGATGAGGGACCCCCGCATCAACACTAATACTACACAGAGAGGGACCCCGCATCACACTGATAATACACAGAGAGGGACCCGCATCACACTGATACTACACAGAGAGGGACCCCGCATCACACTGATAATACACAGAGAGGGACCCCGCATCACACTGATACTACACAGAGAGGGACCCCGCATCACACTGATATCACACAGAGAGGGACCCCGCATCACACTAATACTACACAGAGAGGGACCCCGCATCACACTGATAATACACAGAGAGGGACCCCGCATCACACTGATAATACACAGAGAGGGACCCCGCATCACACTGATAATACACAGAGAGGGACCCCGTATCACACTGAAAATATAAGGAGAGGGACCCCGCATCACACTGATAATACACAGAGAAGGACCCTACATCACACTGTTACTACACAGAGAGGGACCCCGCATCACACTGATACTACACAGAGAGGGGCCCCGCATCACACTGATACTACACAGAGAGGTAACCCCCGCATCACACTGATAATACACAGAGAGGGACCCCCGTATCACACTGATAAATACACAGAGAGGGACCCCGCATCACACTAATACTACACAGAGAGGGCCGCCGCATCACACTGATAATACACAGAGAGGTGACCCCGCATCACACTGATAATACACAGAGAGGGACCCCGCATCACACTGAAAATATAAGGAGAGGGACCCCGCATCACACTGATAATACACAGAGAGGGACCCTGCATCACACTGATACTACATAGAGAGGGACCCCGCATCACAACTGATAATACAACAGAGAGGGACACCGCATCACACTGATACTACACAGAGAGGGGACCCCCGCATCACATTGATGAATACATAGAGAGTGAACCCACATCACACTGATACTACACAGAGAGGGACCCTGCATTACCTGATACTACAGCAGAGAGGGGACCCCGCATCACACTGATGCTACACAGAGAGGGGACCCCGCATCACACTGATAGTACACAGAGAGGGACCCCGCATCACACTGATACTACACAGAGAGGGACCCCGCATCACACTGATATACCACAGAGAGGGACCCCGCATCACTACTGATAATACATTAGAGAGGGACCCCGCATCACACTGATAATACACAGAGAGGGACCCCGTATCACACTGAAAATATAAGGAGGAGGGACCCCGCATCACACTGATAATACACAGAGAGGGACCCTGCATCACACTGATACTACATAGAGAGGGACCCCGCATCACACTGAAAATACACAGAGAGGGACCCCGCATCACACTGATACTACACAGAGAGGGACCCCCGCATCACATTTATAATACATAGAGAGTGAACCCACATCACACTGATACTACACAGAGAGGGACTCCGCATCACACTGATAATACACAGAGAGGGACCCCGCATCACACTGATGCTACACAGAGAGGGACCCCGCATCACACTGATAGTACACAGAGAGGGACCCCGCATCACACTGATACTACACAAGAGGGACCCGCATCACACTGATAATACACAGAGAGGGGACCCCCGCATCACACTGATACTACACAGAGAGGAACCCGCATCACACTGATATCACACAGAGAGGGACCCCGCATCACACTATACTACACAGAGGGACCCCGCATCACACTGATAATACACAGAGAGGACCCCGCATCACACTGATAATACACGAGAGGGACCCCGCATCACACTGATAATACACAGAGAGGACCCCGCATCACACTGAAAATAAAGGGAGGGACCCCCGCATCACACTGATACTACACAGAGATTACCCCGCATCACACTGATAATACACAGAGAGGGACCCCGTATCACACTGATAATACACAGAGAGGGACCCCGCATCACACTAATACTACACAGAGAGGGACCCCGTATCACACTGAAATATAAGGAGAGGGACCCGCATCACACTGATCTACACGAGAGGTACCCCGCCCAATCACACTGATAATACACAGAGAGGGACCCCCGTATCACACTGATAATCCACAGAGAGGGACCCCGCATCCACTAATACACACAGAGAGGACCCCCGCATCACACTGATAATACACAGAGAGGGGACCCCGCATCACACTGATAATACACAGAGAGGGACCCCGTATCACACTGAAAAATATAAGGAGAGGGACCCCGCATCACACTGATATACACAGAGAGGGACCCTGCATCACACTGATACTACATAGAGAGGGACCCCGCATCACACTGATAATACACAGAGAGGGACCCCGCATCACACTGATACTACACAGAAGGGACCCCGCATCACATTGATAATACATAGAGAGTGAACCCACATCACACTGATACTACACAGAGAGGGACTCCGCATCACACTGATAATACACAGAGAGGGGCCCTGCATCACACTGATAATACACAGAGAGGGACCCCGCATCACACTGAAATACACAGAGAGGGGCCCGGTATCACACTGATAATACACAGAGAGGGACTCCGTATTACCCTGATAGTTCACAGAGAGGGACCCCGCATCACACTGATAATTCTCAGAGAGGGACCCCGTATCACACTGATAATTCTCAGAGAGGGCCCCGCATCACACTGATAATACATGAGGAGGGACCCCGTATCACACTGATAATTTCTCATAGAGAGACCCCCGCATCACACTGATACTACACAGGAGAGGACCCCGTATCAAACTGATACTACACAGAGAGGGACCCCCGCATCACACTAATACTACACAGAGAGGGACCCCGCATCACACTGATAATACACAGAGAGGGAACCCCGCATCACACTGATACTACACAGAGAGGAGGCCCCGCATCACACTGATACTACACAGAGAGGGCCCCCGCATCACACTGTAATACACAGAGAGGGACCCCCATCACACTGATGCTACACAGGAAGGGACCCTGCATCACACTGATAGTACACAGAGAGGGACCCCGCATCACACTGATACTACACAGAGAGGGACCCCGCAAATACACACTGATAATACACAGAGAGGGACCCCGATCACACTGATAATCATAGAGAGGGACCCCGCATCACACTGATGATAGAGAGGAACCCCGCATTACACTGATAATCATAGAGAGGGACGCCGCATCACACTGATACTACACAGAGAGGGACCCCGCATCACACTGATAATACACAGAGAGGGACCCCGCATCACACTGATAATACACAGAAGGGACCCCGCATCACCTGATATACACATAGAGGGACCCCGGATTCACACTGATAATACACATAGACGGACCCCCGCTCACACTGATAATACACATAGAGGGACCCCGCATCACACTGATAATACCAGAGAGGGGACCCCTCATCACACTGATAATACACATAGAGGGACCCCGCATCACACTTGATAATACACAGAAGGGACACCGCATTACATCACATAGAATAGCAATGCTGTGACCTTGTCTTAGCAACACCTTCAAGGACGAGTCTTCTGATATTAAAGGGGTTGTCTAAGAGGAACACAATGTGGTTCCGTACTAGAAACCCAGGTTGATGTGATTGCAGTCCTCTACACTGGGACAGGATCATCCCCCTCTGACTTATTTCTTAATGTTAATACAGAATGAGACATCTAGAGCAGTCTCCTACTATTCATATAAAGAGTGTCTTGACTCTAACTTCTCATATCCCCCTCCTTTATTGGCTTACAGCTCTAATTTTTTTTCAACAATAAAAATTCTTATCATCTTCGGCCACCACTAGGGGGCACTAACTGAAGACACATCATGACTGATATAATAGGGATTATTTACATTTGTATACACTGAGCTCACAAACCTACAATCTTACTGTTGGGGTCGATTCAACATAGATACAGTCATATGAGACAATGTAGAGTGCAGCTCTGCAGTATAATACAGGATGTAACTGTTATCAAATGTTGCATTTTGGTAAATATTTTTTATATTTTAATGTAATAAAATGCACAAATGTGAACAGAAAGCGATAGTTTTGGTGGCTGGAGGACAGTGATCCGGCGAGTCCTGAGAGGTGATACCTGATTTCAGCACCAGCTCTCCGACAGCTCAAAGTGCTGAATCCCTATGAGAAGCAGAGTAGCAGAGATTTATAACTACAGGCTCATCGGGAGTACTCACAAGGCTCAGCATACCTTCTGCCAGGAAATATCAGGTCGCTCCCTGGTCCTAAAAAGGCTTTATCCCATAGGAATCCTGGTGCCATCTATACCCCAGGAAAGGATGAGCACACACCCCGGTCTGTCCACATAATGGAGAACCTGACCCATCAGACCAGTCACCTTCCTTCTATTGCTCCATGTTCAGTTCTCCATTACAGACACACTGGGGGGACAGGGACCTACTGGGGTATGACTGGTCTGCAGGTCCCCATACATCTCATGTGTGATCTGACTCCTTTCCACCATAGCAGCAGGAATAATTTTTATAATACGGGATGTAACTCAGGATCAGTACAGGATCAGTAATGTAATTTATGTACACAGGACCCCCCCAGCAGAATAGGGAGTGCAGCTCTGGGGTGATACAGGATGTAACTCCGGAATCAGTACAGGATCAGTAATGTAATTTATGTACACAGTGACCCCACCAGCAGAATAGGGAGTGCAGCTCTGGGGTATGATACAGGATGCAACTCAAGATGAGTATAGGATCAGTTATGTAATGTATGTACACAGCATAGGACTGCCCCGGTATGAGGCCACCGTAACGTGGTGGGGTAGTTTACACCATTTTCAGTGGTAACCAAGAGCTTCTTATTTTTTTGTGAAAGTTTTTTTGGCAGTTGGGGGGGGGGGTGCTCTGCTTTTAACTATTTCCATGTTTTGTAGTGGTCGTATCTTGGCATTGCGGTGAGTTTTTTTGCATTTTTCTGTGTTTTTGTGTGTTATATACACAGTGACCCCATCAGCAATATGACTGCAGCTCTGGGGTATAATACAGGATATACTCGGGATCAGTACAGGATAAGTAATGTATGTAAGTACACAGTTACCTCACCAGCAAAATAGTTGAGTGCAGTATAAAGCCTGTTCATAACCCTGGAACAGACCGGCCGTTCCGTGACCCTCCCCTGTCCTCTGAAAAGATCTTTGGCGCTGCAGCGTTCTGATGCGGGCGCAACCATGCGTGCCCCCATCAGAACTCCCCACAGCACATAATGAAGCTTGCGCCGGGCCCGCTCACTTCATTGTGTGAACTGATATGGTTTCCTACGGCTGCTACTCACTGAATAGTGGCCACAAGAAAACTGACATGTCAGTTCTTTGCAGTGCCCGTCAAGAGATCCCAGCCGGATCGTATACTATGTGTATATGCTCCGGCCGAGATCTGATAGAAGAAAAGCAACGTATGTTTCCGTACAAAGTACGGCCGTTTTTTGCCGATTTCATCAACTGCCGTACTTTACAGAAACATACGTTGTGTGAACATAGCCTAATACAGGATGTTACCAGGATCAGTAATGTACATATGTTACTGTACACAGTGACCCCACCAGCGAATAGTGAGTGCAGCTCTGGAATATAAATCACCTTTGTTCGTAGGCATGAGCCTAGTAAATTGCAGTTTATCCCCATTTGACACTACAGATGACATGTAAGTTCTCTCTTCTGCTTGGAGCATACAAGTCTCTGTTATGGGTGAATGTGGGTCAGCAGCTGTGGCCGCTCTCAGCCTCAAAGGGCCCCTTTTACACAGAAAGATTATCTGACAGATTATCTGCCAAAGATTTGAAGCTAGCCCAGGACTGGATTTGAAAAGAGGAGAAATCTCAGGCTTTCCTGTATGACCTGATCTCTGTTTTAGTCCTTCCCTAGTTTTGGCTTCAAATCTTTGGCAATAATCTGTCAGATAATCTTTCTGTGTAGAAGGGCCCTTAGCCCATTACACGGGACGATTTATCGGCGAAACAAATCGTTAAAATGTTCGAGATTTATAAACAATAATCGTTCTGTGTAATTGCAGGCAACAATTGAAAAATCGTTCCGTATGTCGTTGATCATTGATTTTAGATCTGAACCTAAAAATGTCGTTAATTGTTTTCGCTAATCGTTCGCTGTAATTCCACATTCATTTCGCTCAAGTTCCCGCAGTTTTTTCACTAATCATTCATGTAATTGCACTTGTTCATTGTTTTTTCTGGATTAGATGGAATAAAACGATCATAAGGTACGATCACAATAACGATCATATTAACAATTGGTAACTACAATTATCGTTCTTGTGTATTAACCCCTTAACGACACAAGGCATATATTTAAGCCTTGTGTGTCGTTAAGGGAAGTTCACCAGCGGGGCTTGCACGGCGACCCCGCTCTTAACCGCCGCGGTCCCGGGTGCCGCCTGTAGACCAGGACCACGGTATTAGCGGCACGCTCCGATCGCCATGCCCTGCAAAAGTTGACAGCTGCATCCTGATTAGTAGTTGCAGCCGATCCCTGTTGTCTAAAGTGGTGGATCCACACGTCTGTACCTGCCGGGTGTTAGCGACGTAATGGCGCTGATCTTGGCTCGGCAACTCGATTGCTTCCAGCTGCAGCAGCCCGAAAGCAATCCAGTGCCTATCCTCAATGATCTAGCTGTAATAACTATACAGTTGTAGATCTCAATGAGAGATCAGTGTAACTATACTAGAAGTATCCCTAACCCCAGGGGGGCTTCTAGTATAAGTGTAAAAAAAAAAAAAGTTTAGTTTTTGTTAATAAAAAAGCCTCTCCCCTAATAAAAGTTTGAATCACCCCCCTTTCCCCCATGTTATAATAAAAAACTAAATAATAAACTTGTTTGTTATCGCAGCGTGCGTAATCTCCCGAACTATTCATTTATCATATTCCTGATCTCACACGGTAAAACGGCGTAAGCGCAAAAAAAATCCAAAGTGCAAAAAGTTTTTTGGTTCCTACCAAACAAAAATTGTAATAAAAAGCGATCAAAAAGTCGCCATATGCGCAATCAAGGTATCGATAGAAAGAACACATCTTGGCGCAAAACATGACACCTCACACAGCCCCATAGACCAAAGGATAAAAGCGCTATAAGCCTGGGAATAGAGCGATTTAAAAAGGAACATATATTTGTTAACAATGGTTTGAATTTTTTACAAGCCATCGCATAATATAAAAGTTATACATGTTATATATCGTTGTAACGTAAAAACTTGAGAAATGTATATATAACAAGTCAGTTTTTTACCCCAGGTGAACGGCGTAAAAACAAATACCCCCGAATAAACAAAATGCGTTGGTTTTTTTTCAATTTCACCACACATTTACTTTTTTTTCTGCTTTTGCATGTAACTTTTTGAAAAAAGTCCAGCCTATCATTGCCAAGTTCAATTAGTGGTGCAAAAAATAAGGGTTCATGTGGGGTTTTCTAGGTGAAAAATTGCAAGTGCTATGGCCTTTTCAGGAGGAAAAAACCGAAAACGCAAAATTAAAATTGGCTCTGTTCCGTAAATGGTTAATAGCTCTATCCTACCTAGGTAACATCCAACATGGCCCCTTCATGTCAGCAATACATTCAGCCAACTCTCTTCATACTCCCGAATGTAGTGCTGTGAGGTTTTTTAGGCTGCTACATCTGCCGCATGTGCTGTGTACTTTTGGTATCTTCAGCCGTGTTATATAGTCAGTACTATGTTGGGTATATGTATCACCCTATAGACTGCTGTGATTTGTGTATTTCAGATTCATCGTTGCATATGCTATGTATGAACTGATGAAGTTCAGGCGCCCACGAGAAGGGACTTTGCCAAATCAATTGCCCCACCACAAATCGTGCAACGACACAACACCCCCTACAAAGGATGGCGTACTCACAAAAATGGAAAGATTTTAGTGGTTGAGATGCAACAGGAACCTATTCTGTGATGTTAGGCCCTCAGCTGGTTGTTTATGAAGCCCCCACCCAGGACCAAAGAAGAAGAACAGCACACTGCGAGGCCATGTAAAAATACACATAAAAGACGTAATAGACACTGACACATAACGCCTATACTAGCCAGGATTAACTCTGAAGCCAGTGTTCATAGCCCTCCCCCCTCACCCAAAGCGTCTTTTTCCTCTTTGTTTCACCAGCACTGACCGAGTGTTGGGGTTTCGATAAGTGGGTATTTGTGAAGGGTTATGTTTGTGTGGGGAGATGGTGGTGTTTTGGTTTTTGTTTTGTTTGTTTTTTATAAATGTGAAGAAGGGTCTGGGGTTTTTTTAATCAAAGACTTTTCTCTATTGCATGTGTTTTATTTTATGCTTGGTGGAGAGTTATGAATGATGCTAATTGATAAGTCGGGGCCTAGGTTTAGCCGGTTAAATGGCTAATAAAAATCCTCCCCCCCCATTATCCCAAATACCCAACGCATTGGGGTACTGGAAGAGCCGGGTGCCAAAGTTCCACCGAGCGTCATTTGGGGCTCTGGACTGGGTGGTAGCAGGCCAATTTTGACACTGTGGGATTATGGTAACCGCCTGTCCCCAGTGGGTATAGGGGTAATATGTGGGGAAGTAGTGTTGCCATTTTAGCAGAATGACACTAGGCCCCACTGAAACTTAGAACTGGATGCCCTCTATCAGACAGCTTCCACTACTAAGCCCTGATAAATAAAAAAAAAAAAATAGACAATTCCAATAGAGAAACATCCATTTTCAAAAAAACACCCACACCCCCTTGTTGACCGTTTTCTTTTTCAAAAAAACAATCTGGTCATAGCAAAGTCCACCTAATCCAAGGCAGTCCTCTGGATACTGATAACAGAAAAATAAACACACCAAAAAAAAGGCCAGGAGCAGAACACCATCATTGTGACAGGTGTTCCGCACATTACAGTATGCTGCATTTTGGCAGATGCTGCGTACAGTATTCCCACAAGAAGTTAAGTTTAGGATGCATAGCATTCACACTTAACCCTTTGGTGGCAAAACTGAACAATGTGGACCCCAGGAGATTAAATGAGGATGCATGCCCAATACCCACCACTGCCCGGCTAATAACTTACCTGCCACATAACCCCCAGCTGCCCGGCTAATACATTACCTGCCCACGTAACCCACCGCTGCCAGGCTAATACATTCCTGCCCACCGTAACCCCCCCAGCTGCCCGGCTAATACATTACCTGCCCACGTACCCCCCGCTGCCCGCGCTAATACATTACCTGCCCCAGGAACCCCCAGCTGCGCCGGCTATACATTACCTACCCACTACCCCCCGCTGCCGCGCTAATTACATTCACCTGCTCACCACTGTCCGAATCAGCTGACACAATGCGGCTGATCGTTGTCTTTCAACAGGCTAAATTGAAATGATAGCAATGGTCCGTCCCACCGTGTGACATTGGTCCGTGGTGTAATAGGTGGTGGTGGAGCACGACCGCTGCTGTATCTTCTAGGGCTGTCGCACACTCTGATCATCTAGACATCCGCTCCCTGCACCATCCTTCCCTTTTCCTGCTCGCTGTCTGTGTGTAATGCACAGACGTGAGCAAGGAACACTCGCTTGCACCTTAAGGGCTAGTTTCACACAACGGAATCCGCACAGGAGAGCTCCTGCGGATTTTGTGCGTAGGCAGATTCCGATGTCTGCCCCAAAAAGAATGCAGATGGCGAATTGTAGCATAGAATAAAATCTATGGACTATGGGACGCCAGATGTTCAGGTGGGGGCGCACATGGAATCCACCAGAGCTTATCCGCCAGGATTCCATTTGTTGTGAATGCGCAATAATGTTGGCTGGTGTAATAGGGGCCATTACTCTCACTCCAAGTGGGCAAGTACTTGGATCTACGCACTATGAGGTCCATTATCCCAGTTGCAAATAGAATGACTTAGTGTGACAGCTAAATCTAAGTGAGTAATGTACCAGGTACAATAGACCCACTAGTGCCGTCCATTATCCACATTCCCTCACACTGAATAAGCTATTTGCAAGTATTATATGTACCAGGTACAGAGATCCATGTTATAAAAGAGCAGATATACTAGGTACGTAGATCCACATTATAAAAAGAGCAATATACTAGGTACATAGATCCACATTATAAAAAGAGCAGATATAACTAGGTACTAGATCCACTTATAAAAGAGCAGATATCCTAGGTACATAGATCCACATTTATAAAGAAGCAGATATACTAGGTACATAGATCCACATATAAAAAGAGCAGAAAGTACCGGTTCTAGATCCACTTGATTTAGCATCCTCACACTGAGTAAGCTATTTTTTCCAAGTGAGGAGACAGGGTACATAGATTTACTTGGATTTAGAGGCAAACCTAAAAGTATGTTCAGGACTTGTTGTGAATGGTCATGATCATTGGTCACATGACCATGGTCCTTCCCAGGTCCTTTCCTAGGGGCGGTGTAACTGAATATGGAGCACAGGAGGCTGCTGGAGAAGAGAAGAGACTCCCTCTTTTCAGGTAATGGGTGACCGGGAGACAACCCTGTCCTGTCCTGGGGCTGAGAATAGGGAAAGTGGTGGTGGGGGGGAGGAGAGATACCACTAGAAGGGGAGGTGAGAGGAGTCACTGCTGATATTATGGGAGAAGGAGAGTAGGGCTTAAAACTGCCAGAGTACCTATGGTTTTGCCTTGGATACCAGTGATGCCGTAGAGCTGTGGTTGCCTGGATACCAGTTGATGATTAGTACCTGTGGTTGCCCTGGATACCAGTAATGCCTTAGACCGTGGTTGCCCCTGGATACCAGCGATGCTTTTAAGCTGTGGTTGCCTGGATACCATGATGATTCGTACCATTGGTTGCCTGGATACCAGTAATTCCTAGACCTGGGTTGCCTGGATACCAGAGGTGTTAGTACCTGTTGTTGCCTGGATACCAGTGATGTCTCGTATGCGCTGGTTTTCCTTGATACCATTGAGTGCCTAGCATCTCAGCTTTCTTACACAGCAGACGTGATGCCAGTCGTGCGCTGAGCGCTGTGAACAGGAGCAGCCATTGGCTCCTTTCTGCCACTGTCAGTGCTGAATTTCTTCATCAGGAGCGCTCACAATTATGGCCAGCTCACACGGAGGCAAAGTTGCCGAATCTCGCCTGCCCCTCAGCCCGTGTCAATGGGATTGGCTTGTGTGCCTCCGCTTCCACTGCTCTCCGCTCAAAGAATGGACATGTCCAACAAGCCATCCCATAGACACACTGTGTGACACTAAGCAGGCGGACATTCCGCCACTTTTGCTCCGTGTGAACTGGCACTTAATAAGCCACTTGCAGCACCCCGGTGTGGGGGGGAGCGGGAAACAAACATAAATCAATATATATATGTTTTGTTCTCCATCTTTGCTTTCTCTTACAGATGAGCCGCTCTGTAGCTGGCAGCAATGCAGTATATAATCAGTGGTACACTATGTGCAGCATTTACACTCATCAGTCCTGATCACATAACAATCATTTTACAGCATCACAGTTTATGATTAATGATGGTTTTATTGTTAATATTCTCCTTTTGTTTAGACTGATCATTTATCACTGCGATTGCTCAGAACAAGTGAATATTGTGATATTTAGCACATTTTCATGGGTGATTAATATGGTGTATTCAAGCATAACTTAGGGTGCATCCACCGCTAACTGCTCCTCCCTCATCACTGACTGCTCCCTTCCTCCCTCACAGGGCCCTCTTTCCATCACTGACTGCTCCTCCCTCACCACTGACTGCCTCCTCCCTCACAAGCCCCCTCCTCCATCACTGACTGCTCTTCCCTCATCACAGGCTCCTCTCCATCACTGACTGCGCCTCCCTCATCACTGACTGCTCCTCCCTCACAGGCCCCTCCTCCATCATGACTGCTCCTCCCTCATCACTGACTGCTCCTCACCCTCACTGGCCACTCCTCCATCACTGACTGCTTCCTCCTCATCACTGACTGCTCTTGCCTCACTCACAGGCCCCTCCTCCATCATTGACTGCTCCTCTGTCACATACAGGCCCTCTTCCATCACTGACTGCTCCTCTCTCACTTTACAGGCCCCTCCTCCATGACTGACTGCTCCTCCCTCATCACTTACTGCTCCTTCCTCACAGGCCTCTCTTCCATCAACTGGACTGCTCCTCTCTCACTTACAGGCCCCTCTTTCATCACTGGCTGCTCCCTCTCTCCTACAGGGCCCCTCTTTCATCACTGGATTGCTCCTCCCTTACAAACAGCCCCTCCTCCATTACTGAATACTCCCTCCCTCATCACTAACATTCCTCTCCCTATCAACTGACTGCACGTCCCTCACTCACAGGCCTCTCTTCCATCACTGATTGCCTCTTCCTCATCAATGACAGGTCCCTCCTCCCTCACTCCACAGGCCCTTCCCCATCACTGTCAGACTCATCCTCCATCACCAACTGCTCCTGCCTCATGATGGACAAATGGACCCTGACTTGGATTACACCAGATAGCACAATACTCCCTTCGAAATGATCGCGCAGATGACCAGATTGGCAAGGTCCTGGGATTGCAGTGATAGGGCTAATAGAGAGCACTCTAACAACAGGTAGATACAAACTGAATTTTTTTTACTGAACAAGGGACGTGTTTTTGGCTCTCGCATCTAATAGAGTTTACAAAGCCTCACATCCAAAGTAATTTAAAGGCAAGCCCCATCTATTAGATGCGAAGCCGAAACACTGGTTCAGTAAAAGACCTCTCCGTTTGTATCGACCTGCTGTTCAGGAGTGCCCTCTTTTAGCACTATCACCTGCAATCCCAGGACCTTTCCAGTCCGGTCATCTGCAGGGCCATTTCTAAGAAGTATTGTGCCTATCTGGCGTAATCCAAGCCAGGGGTCTATTCATCCTTTTTACACCTAGTCGCTGACTAGAGTGCATCCCGGCCAGCTGTACTGATTCCCCTGGATATAATAGCTCTGCATAGAGCTGTGCTTAGTGCACAACCGACTGAGGTGAGTGTGCAGTTACAGGCACCTTGTCTGCACTGGTTTGTCTGACCTACTTTATACCAGGGCGTAAACTCCGGAGCTAGTTTTTTGGGTGGAGTCGGAGTCGTAAAAAAATTTACCACCTTCAGACTCCAGCTTTTTAAATAAGCTTATAAAATTTATTATCAAAAGAATTCTAAAAAATTGTTAAGTTTGATTCATCAATAATTTTTAGACAACATTCAAATAGGACACTGCCCCTATTAGATAAGGTGATCGTGAAAAAGTTGTCGGTCACTATTTGCTAGTTTGTTTCTGAGCCTTGAGTCCATTGTTTGGGTGGAGATCTGTGCTGGTTCTCTCTTCCTGGATGCTGGATGACCTGTATTGAGCAGCTAGTGTAATGAGAAAGGGAGGAGGAGAAACCATAAATAGACTGTGTGTTTTTGTGGCGCTATGACTGCAGCAGGTTATGTGTGTGTTGTGCTATGGCTTACAGCAGGCTGTTTGTGTGTGTGTGTGGGCTATGGCTGCAGCAGGCTGTGCATAGTTGTCTATGGCTGCAGCAGGCTATGTGTTGGATTGTGTGTTGGCTATAGCTGCAGCAGACTATGTGCGTGTGCTATGGCTGCAGCGGCTTGTGTGTATGCTTATGGCGGCAGCAGACTATGTGGTGGTGCTATGGCTGCAACAGGCTGTCTGTGCTATGACTGCAGCGGCTGTGTGTTGTGCGTGCCTATGGCCTGCAGCAGGCTGTGTGGTGGTGTGTGTGTGCGCTATGGCTGCAGCAGCTGTGTTGTGGCTAGGGCTGCAGCAGCTGTGTGTGCGCTGTGGCGCAGCGGGCTGTGAGTGTGTGCTATGGCTGCAGCAGGCTGTTGTGTGTATGTGTGTGTGCTATGGCTGCAGCAGGCTGTGTGTGTGCCTCTTGTGCTTGCAGCGGGCTGTGAGTGTGTGGTGTGTGTGCTATGGCTGTAGCTGTGTGTGTGTGTATGCTATGGCTGCAGCAGACTATGTGTGCTATGACTGCAGCAGGCTGTGTGGTTTGTGTCTGCCTGGGCTGTAGCAGGCTGTTGGGTGTGTGTGTGTGTTGTTGTGCGCTGTGGCTGCAGCGGTCTGTGAGTGTGTGTGTGCTATGGCTGCAGCTGTGTGTGTATGCTATGGCTGCAGCAGGTTGTGTTTTGGCTATTGAAATTAAAGTGTTACTCTGGGCACAGTGAAAAATCCAGGGGAAATTGGGGTGGTTGGTTCATAATAAAGAAATTCTATTTACCCGTTCCCCGTAACCCTTATCCTGGTCCAGCCACCTCTGGGGGGTGGGACCTCTCAGACATCTGCACGTGGTGCCATATACAAATATATATATATATATATAG
Source organism: Dendropsophus ebraccatus (assembly GCF_027789765.1). Taxonomy (NCBI): domain Eukaryota; kingdom Metazoa; phylum Chordata; class Amphibia; order Anura; family Hylidae; genus Dendropsophus; species Dendropsophus ebraccatus. The sequence goes on from NW_027210514.1 coordinate 58,386, forward strand.
ATATATAATATATATATAATATATATAATGTGTGGTTCATTCGCTTTGTGCTAAATTCCCTCTTTTGGTGACTGGTTTTCAGGCCAGGCTGTGGAAGGCCTCATCTCCTGGGCAGCAGGAGAAGGATACCAGGTAGAATATGAAGCGATAGGGAGACTGACAAAAAGCTCAACAACTGGAGAACTTCCCGGCAGATGAGGAGCGTGGCGGTGACGCCCCTGAGGATCAGATGGGGACAGAGACGGCTGGAGCCGCAGGTATCAAGACCTCATAACATAATAGACCACACATTAAGTTTCCACTGTGGTTAATTGGTGTGGAAATGGCACAGATTTTTCCTTTGAACAAATAATCCCACAGATTTCTGCTGCACTTAATCCCTCCTTGATTGGAGTGCTGCAAAATTTTTTTTAGGAAACCAAAGATACGAGAATGGAAAATACAGATATTGGGGGAGATTTATTAAACCTTATGAAAAACTATATGTTTCCTATAGTGCAGGAGCGCTGAGGATGAAGTAGTAATTCTTGCTGTCATCCTCGGCACCGTTTCTGTTGAATTAGGAGATTAATCCGTATTGCTAATAATATTGTTTGTGGGCACTGTCCCCAGCCCGCTCTGCTGATATTCATTAGGGGGTGGAGCGGCCAGGGGGCAGATCAGGTACATGTTGGAGCTGTAGCCCCTCCCCCAGTGCAACCAAACAACTTACAACGTAGGGATTTCAACTCCTAAATATCACAGAATTGTGCTGAGGATGAAGGGAAGAAACTTAAGCTTCATCCTCACCCCTGTGTGAGAGATATCGACCAGTAGTATCGTTTTCCCTTTAACAAGTGCAGTACAAAGTGTATAACACTGTCATTAGTTCTGTAGTGTTCATTAGATGACAGATTTGCTTTAAAGGAATTATCTAGGATTAGTAAACATTCTTCCACAAATAGAGGCATACGTGGCCTCCAGGTTGTTGTGTTGATTACAACTCAGTTCCATTCACTTCAGTGAATCTGAGCTGGCAATTCCATGAACAAACTGAGGACAGGAGTGGTGCGTTTCTATAGGAATATGGTCATGTTTTACTAATCCTGGATTAACCTCTTTAAGGTTTTTAGTCTGGTTTTTGCCAAACAAATAAAGGATTGTTTTCGGGACTCAAAATACCCCCCTTAATTTACTAATACATTGCTTTAATAGTTTACATTACTTTCTAAGATAACTTTATTAATAAAATGTATGTATTTTGGTAGCAAATAGTCGAGCCATTTATTCTAATTTCAAGCAGGATAAATGAGTGACACAATGCCAGAGCGCTCAGAAGAGACGCTCCACAATTTCTGTTCGGGATATGATTTTTCCTAAACCGACCATTCCCGGAGAGCTGACCGATCCTCCAATCCTCTGATTCAGTGCTTTAACTTCTCATATAGTCGGCAGTGTGATAACTTGTGTACAACATTAATTCTGAACCACTGTATGGCGGTTTTTGGCTGTATTGTTCTTTGTGTAGCGTAATGGATACTTGTCACCTGTGCCTGATCATGTGACTTGGTGTTTCCATGGTCCACTGTTATTTTCCTTCTTATGACCATAGTGTAGTTCACATGTTTAAGCAGGTATCGAAGACTGTCATAAGTAAGCAAGAGTGCCGTGACATGCGTTTGTGTACTGAAATAGGAGGTAACCACCCCCCCCCCCCACACACCACACACCACCTACACCTAATGGGGAAATTGCCTAACTACCGGGGGCAATCTACTTATGATGGGGGATTAACCTACTGCACTTCTGCCCCTTCATTCCAGCAATCAGTAAGGTTCTCAGCACTTTTCCCCACCCACCACAATCTTCTAGCCGTGTCACAATGACATATCAGAAGTTTTTCCAAATAATAGGAAACCTTTAAAAATGTTAAATAAAAAATATAAGAAAACTGCCCACTTGATGAAAATTTTAACTCACCCCCTTTTCTCCCATTTTTCAAATAAAAATGTACTAAAACAGCCCAGAACTTGGTATCACCGTGTGCGGGATGATCCGGACACTACCTGGAAGTACCACAGACCAAAGATGAAACGGGGCAAAAAAGATATTTTATTCAAGTTCTCTAGGGAGAGTAATTTTACCATGTATGACTGTGGGGGCTGTGTGCTGAGATGATCCTGAGGAAGGCAAAAACCCCTAAGGGAAAGGTCAATTGTCCTCAAGGGAAAAAATTTCCTTCCCTACCCCAAATGTGGCGATCAGAGCAAGTCCCAGGATCACAAGCCGCTATCTATGTGTAGTGGCATGTTTATGTGTATATATGTGTGTGGTGTGTAGTCCGTCATGTGTCTGTGAGGTGAGATACTTACTAGTCCTGTAGCGGAGAGTTCAGGGATAATAGCGCTGTGGTAAGATCACTGGTGTCCAATGGCCCCAGGGCTACAACAAAGCAGCTATTATTCCTGACTCTCCAGGTGCCAGATTGGAATACTCACCGGCTGCTCCTGGGGTGTAGAGGGTACATCAGGAGGTGGTGGTTTTCTGATGCCAGCAGACTGAATTTAACTTTTGTGCAAGCGGCAGGAGGGGGTTAAGGAGTTCTTCGCCTCCTTTTTTCTGATTTTAAAGGGGTTCCTCCTTTTCCCCATTTGAGTCACTAACCCCATGATGTTAATGGCGCCTTATTTGCCTTTTGATGTTACAGTTGTTATCTGGGGAGCCGGAAAAGGCATTTCCTTTCCTCTCTCACCGGCATCTCACTTCCGTTTGGTGGCATCTCATCCTGACAACTTCCTGACCTGGCACGAGGTGGCGGCTTAGGGTGGAAGATCAGGTACTATGGTGTGATCGCCACTGTGGGTGAAACCAGTCCCCCGCCGGTAGTGGCCAATGTATCCACAGTGTTTGGAATGTCATTGTGTACATTGGCCCGCTCCCACTGTTTCACCCACATGTGACAATCGCTGCCCAGTACCTGCCCCACTGTCTCAGCCCGCTGCCTTTATGCCAAGTCAGATAGTGTAGAATGAGAAGACACCAAACCAGAGGAGAGACAAAAGGAAAGATAATGCCTTCTAGCTCCCTACTAACTTATCTAAGGGCGCCTCCTCCCAACCCCTCTAGGTGTTCTTAGAGTCCTATTCCTCCTAGTTTTGACTGGTAAAAGGGGGCTCTCCTTCCCCTATATGAGGCATAAATCCTCCTGATGTTATGGGCCCCTTAATTTTCCTCTAGATGTTAAAAGGTGTTATCTGGGGAGCTGAAAAGATTTTTCCACCATTAACCAGCATCTCACTTCCAGGTTCGGACCTCATCTCATCCCCAACATCTTCTGACCTGGCAAAGGTCTGAGACAGTAGATCAGGTACTATGGGTGTGATCACCACATGTGGGTGAAACTCACCGCCAGCAGTGGTCAATGTACGCGCAATGTTGTGATGACATTGGCCAACACCATTGTTTGTACATTGACCGCCACTGTTTTCACCCCGCATAACGACAATCACAACAAAGTACCTGGCGCCACTGTCTCAGGCCGCCTCCGTTTTGCCAGATAAGAAATGATGGTGCAAGAGGAGACCAAACCATAAGTGAGACGCCGGCGATGAAGGAAATGCCTTTTTTAGTAACTAGCATACCCTTTAAGGGCAACCCTCCTCCAGACCCCTCTAGTTTTTCTTAGAGTCTAGTCCTCCTATTTTTGATGGTAAAGGGGGTTCCTCCTTCCCCCATAAGAGGCAAATAAATCATCCTTATGTTATGGGCCCCTATTTTGCTGCTAGATGTTTTAAAAGGGGTTATCTGGGCAGCTGAAAAGATATTTCCAACATTCCGCAGCACTCACTTCCAGTTCGGACTCATCTCATCCCAACATCTTCTGACCTGGCCGAGGTCTTTAGACAGTAGGATCAGGTTTATTGGTGTGATCACTACATGTGGGTGAAACTCACCGCCACAGTTTTCAATGGACGCGCAAGTTGTGATGAACATTGGCAACATTTTTTTTTGTACTGCCGACCTGGTTTCACCCGCATGCCGGACAATCACACAAAGTTACCTGGTCCCACTGTCTCAGGCCGCCTCGTTTTGCCAGATAAGAGATATGGTGCAAGAGGAGACCAAACTAGAAGTGAGACACCGGCGAGGAAGGAAATGCCTTTTTAGTAACCTAGATAACCCCTTTAAGGGCCCTCCTCCAGAACCCTCTATGTGTGCTTATAGTCTAGTCCTCCTATTTTTTGATGGTAAAGGGGGTTCCCCTTCCCCATAAGAGGCAAATAAATCCTCCGATGTTATGGTCCCCTATTTGCCTCTAGATGTTAAAAGGGGTTATCTGGGGAGCTGAAAAGATATTTCCCACCATTACCAGCATCTCACTTCCAGTTCGGATTCATCTCATCCCAACATCTTCTGACCTGGCAAAGGTCTGAGACAGTAGATCAGTTACTATGGTTGTGATCACCACATGTGGGTGAAACTCCACCGCCAGCAATGGTTCAATGTACGCTCAATGTTGTGATGACATTGGCAACATTGTTTGTACATTGACCGCCACTGGTTTCACACGCATGCGACAATCACAACAAAGTACCTGCCCCACTGTCTCAGCGGCCGCCTCCGTTTTGCCAGATAAGAAGATGATGGTGCGAGAGTAGACCAAACCAGAAGGAGACGCCGGCGATGAAGGAACGCCTTTTTAGTTGCCTTTATAAACCCCTTTAAGGGCACCTACTCTCAGACCCTCTAGGTGTTCTTAGAGTCCGTATTCCTCCTATTTTTGGATGGAAAGGGGTTCCTCCTTCCCCATAAGAGGCAAATAAATCCTCCGGATGTTATGGGCCCCTATTTGCCTCTAGATGTTAAAAGGGGTTATCTGGGCAGCTGAAAAGCTATTTCCACCATTACCAGCATCTCAATTCCAGTTCGGCCTCATCTCATTCCAACATCTTCTGACCTGGCAAAGGTCTGAGACAGTAGATCAGGTACTTGGTGTGATCACCACATGTGGGTGAAACTCACCGCCAGCAGTGGGTCAATGTACGCGCAATGTTGTGATGACATTGGCAACATTGTTTTGTACATTGACCGCCACTGGTTTCACCCGCATGCCGACAATCACAACAAAGTACCTGCCCCACTGTCTCAGCCGCCTCCGTGTTTGCCCAGATAAGAAGATGATGGTGCGAGAGGAGACCCAACCAGAAGTGAGACGCCGGCGAGGAAGGAAACGCCTTTTTAGTTGCCTAGATAACCCCTTTAAGGGCACCTCCTCCCAGACCCCATCTAGTTGTTCTTAGAGTCCTAGTCTCCTATTTTTGATGGTAAAGGGGGCTCCTCCTTCCCCATGAGAGGCAAATAAATTCTCGCGGATGTTATGGGCCCCTATTTGCCTCTAGATTGTTAAAAGGGGTTATCTAGGCAGCTGAAAAGATATTTCCACCATTACCAGCATCTCACTTCCAGTTCGGACTCATCTCATCCCAACATCGTTCTGACCTGGCAAAGGTCTGAGACAGTAGATCAGGTACTATGGTGTGGATCACCACAAGTAGGTGAAACTCACCGCCAGCAGTGGTCAATGTACGCGCAATTTTTGTGATGACATTGGCAACATTGTTTTGTACATTGCCGCCACTGGTTTCACCCGCATACGACAATCACAACAAAGTACCTGGCCCACTGTCTCAGGCCGCCTCCGTGTTGCAGATAGAAAGCATGATGTGTGCGAGAGGAAACCAAACCAGAATGAGACGCTGGCGAGGAAGGAAACGCCTTTTTAGTTTGCTAGATAACCCCCTTAAAGGGCACCTCCTCCAACCCTCTATGGTTCTTAAGTCTAGTCCCCCCTCCTATTTTTTGATGGTAAAGGGGGTGCCTCCTTCCCCATAAGAGGCAAATAAATCCTCCGGATGTATGGGCCCCTATTTTGCCTCTAGATGTTAAAAGGGGTTATCTGGGCAGCTGAAAAGATATTTCCACCATGTACCAGCATCTCACTTCGTTTCGGACTCATCTCATCCCAACATCTTCTGACCTGGCAAGGTCTGAGACAGTAGATCAGGTACTATGGTGTGATCACCCACTGTGGGTGAAACTCACCGCCGCAGTGGTCAATGTACGCGCAATGTTGTGAGACATTGGCAACATTGTTTGTACATTGACCGCCACTCTGTGTTCACCCGCATGCGACAATCACACAAAAGTACCTGCCCCACTGTCTCAGGCCGCCTCCGTTTTGCCAGATAAAAGTAATGATGGTGCGAGGAGGAGACCAAACAGAAGTGAGACGCCGGCGAGGAAGGAAACGCCTTTTTAGTTGCTAGATACCCCTTTAAGGCACCTACCTCCAGACCCCTCTAGGTGTTCTTAGAGTCTAGTCCTCCTATTTTTGATGGTAAAGGGGGTTCCTCCCTTCCCCCATAAGAGGCAAATAAATCTCCGGATGTTATGGGCCCCTATTGTTTGCTCTAGATGTTTAAAAGGGGTTATCTAGGCAGCTGAAAGAGTTTTCCACCATTTACCAGCATCTCCCCACTTCCAGTTCGGACTCATCTCATCCCAACATCTTCTGACCTGGCAAAGGTCCTGAGACCGTAGATCAGGTACTATGGTGTGATCAACAACATGTGGGTGAAACTCCCGCAGCAGTGGTCATGTACCGCGCTTGTTGTGATGACATTGGCAACATTGTTTGTCCATTGACCGCCACTGGTTTCACCCGCATGCGACAATCACAACAAAGTACCGCCCCACTGTCTCAGGCCGCCTCCCGTTTTGCCAGATAAGAAGATGATGGTGCGAGAGGAGACCAAACCAGAATGAGACGCCCCGCGAGGAAGAAAACGCCTTTTTAGTTTGGCCTAGATAACCCCTTTAAGGGCACCTCCTCCAGACCCCTCTAGGTGTTCTTAGAGTCTAGTCCTCCTATTTTTGATGGTAGGGTGTCCTCCTCCCCCCTAAGAGGCAAATAAAATCCTCCGGATGTTTGGGCCCCTATTTGCCTCTAGATGTTAAAGGGGTTTTTAGCTGGGCAGCTGAAAGAGTTTTCCACCATTACCAGCATCTCACTTCCAGTTCGGACTCATCTCATCCCAACATCTTCTGACCTGGCAAAGGGTTCTGAGACAGTAGATCAGGTACTATGGTGTATCACCACATGTGGGTGAAACTCACCGCCAGCAGTGGTCAATGTACGCGCATGTTGTTGATGACATTGCCAACATTGTTTGTACATTGACCCGCCACTGGTTTCACCCGCATGCGACAATCACACAAAGTACCTGCCCCACTGTCTCAGGCCGCTCCGTTTTGCACAATAAAGATGATGGGTGCGAGAGGAGACAAACCAGAAGTGGACGCCGCGAGGAAAGGAAACGCCTTTTAGTTGCCTAATAACCCCTTTAAGGGCAACCTCCTACAAACCCCTCTAGGTGTTCTTAGAGGTCTAGTCCTCCTATTTTTGATGGTAAAGGGGGCTCCTCCTTCCCCCAGAGAGGCAAATAATTATCCGTATGTTATGGGCCCCTATTTGCCTCTAGATGTTAAAAGGGGTTATCTAGGCAGCTGAAAAGATATTTCCACCACCATACCAGCATCTCACTTCCAGTTCGGACTCATCTCATCCCAACATCTTCTGACCTGGCAAAGGTCTGAGAACAGTAGAATCAGGTACTAATGGTGTGATCACCACATGTAGGTGAAACTCACCGCCAGCAGTGGTCATGTACGCGCAATGTTGTGATGACATTGGCAACATTGTTTGTACATTGACCGCCACTGGTTTTCAACCCGCATACGACAATCACAACAAAGTAACCTGGCCCCTGTCTCAGGCCCCGCTCCGTTTTGCCAGATAAGAAGATGATGGTGCGAGAGGCAACCAAACCAGAAGTGAGACGCTGGCGAGGAAGGAAACGCCTTTTTAGTTGCCTAGATAACCCTTTAAGGGCACCTCCTCCAGACCCCTCTAGGTGTTCTTTAGAGTCTATCCTCCTATTTTTGATGGTAAGGGGGTTCCGCCTTCCCCCATAAGAGGCAAATAAATCCTCCGGATGTTATGGGCCCCTATTGCCTCTAGATGTTAAAAGGGTTATCTTGGCAGCTGAAAGATATTTTCCAACATGGTACCAGCATCTCACTTCCAGTTCGGACTCATCTCATCCCACATCTTCTGACCTGGCAATGTCTGAGACAGTAGATCAGGTACTTGGTGTGATCACCACAATGCGGGTGAACTCCCACCGCCAGCACTGGTCAATGTTACGGCGCAAGTTTGTGATACCATTGGCAACATTGTTTTTTACATTGACCGCCACTGGTTTCACCCGCATGCGACAATCACAACAAAGTAACTGCCCCACTGTCTCAGGCCGCCTCCGTTTTGCCAGATAAGAGGATGATGGGCGAGAGGAGACCAAACCAGAAGTTAGACCCGGCGAGGAAAGGAAACGCCTTTTAGAAGTTGCCTAGATACCCCTTAAGGGCACCTCCTCCAGACCCTCTAGGTGTTCTTAGAGTCTAGTCCTCCCTATTTTTTTGAATGTAAAGGGGTTTCCTCCTTCCCCATAAGAGGCAAATAAATCCTCCGGATGTTTGGGCCCCTATTTGCCTCTAGATGTTAAAAGGGGTTATCTAGGCAGCTGAAAGATATTTCCACCATTACAAGCATCTCACTTCCAGTTCGGCACTCATCTCATCCCAACATCTTCTGACCTGGCAAAGGTCTTGAGACAGTAGATCGGTACTATGGTGTGATCCACCACATGTGGGTTGAAACTCACCGCCAGCAGTGGTCAATGTACGCGCATGTTGTGATGACATTGGCAACATT
>NW_027210515.1:0-67161 GCF_027789765.1 Dendropsophus ebraccatus
CCTCAGCACCGTTTCAGGGATATGAGGAGATAATCCGTATGCTAATAAGTTGTTTTGGTGCACTGTCCAGCCCGCTTCGCCTGATATTCATTATGGGGGGGGGGAGCGGCCAGTTGGGGGCAGATCAGTACATGTTGGAGCTGTAGCCCCACCCCAGGCACGAAATACAACTTATAACATAGGGATTTAACTCATAATATCACAGAAATTTGTGCTGAGGGATGAATGAAGAAACGTAACTTCATCCTCACGCGCCCTGTGTGAGAGACAGTGGCGTCAGCTATAGTGGTCGCTAGCGTGTCGCTCATGGAGAAAGGGACCCCTACGTAGGGGGGCCCGCGTGGCCCCTTGCCTACTTGTCTCTGAGCAATTCCGATGAAGCTGCGGCTCCGCGCAGCTTCTCGTGATGCACAGATCGCTGTGAGTTCCGCCCGCACAGTGAGCGGGCGGGAACATTAAAGCGATCAGAATACATGCGCAGGACTCTGTCAGCGTGCCTATCATGTTTCCCTCCGATAGGCTGCCGGCAACTCTACCAGCAGCCTATTGGTGACGCCGGTGTACGTGACCTAGTCCGGGCAGGCGTGATGATGTGACGTCATAACGACCGCCGGAAGTCTGTTCCCTGTGGCTTGCAGATGGAGCCAGACAGAAGAGAGGAAGAGCTGCTGCCTGCAGCCACACAGGTGAGTATGATGTTTGTTTATTTAGGGGCACCTCTGGGGGCATTATTAGTTCATGGGGGCACCTCTGGGGCATTATTAGTTCATGGGGGGCACCTCTGGGGGCATTATTAGTTCATGGGGCACCTCTGGGGGCATTATTAGTTCATGGGGGTACCTCTGGGGGCCTTATTAGTATATGGGGCACCTCTGGGGGCATTATTAACTCATGGGGGCACCTCTGGGGGCATTATTAACTCATGGGGGCACCTCTGGGGGCATTATTAGTATATGGAGGCACCTCTGTGGGCATTATTAGTTCATGGGGGCTTCTCTGGGTGCATTATTAGTATATGGGGGCACCTCTGGGGGCATTATTAGTTCATGGGGGTACCTCTGGGGGCATTATTAGTTCATAGGGGGCACCTCTGGGGCATTATTAGTTCATGGGGGCATCTCTGGTGGCATTGTTAGTATATGGGGACACCTCTGGGGGCATTATTAGTTCATAGGGGGCACCTCTGGGGGCATTATTAGTTCATGGGGGCACCTCTGGGGGCATTATTAGTTCATAGGGGGCACCTCTGGGGGCATTATTAGTATATGGGGGCACCTCTGGGGGCATTATTAGTATATTGGGGCACCTCTGGGGGCATTATTAACTCATGAGGGCACCTCTGGGGGCATTATTAGTATATGGGGGCACCTCTGGGGGCATTATTAGTTTATAGGGGGCACCTCTGGGGGCATTATTAGTTCATGGGGGCACCTCTGGGGGCATTATAAGTTCATGGGGGCACCTCTGGGGGAATTATTAGTATATGGGGGCACCTCTGGGGGCAATATTAACTCATGAAGGCACCTCTGGGGGCATTATTAGTATATGGGGCACCTCTGGGGGCATTATTAGTTCATGGGGGCTTCTCTGGGGGCATTATTAGTATATGGGGGCACCTCTAGGGGCATTATTTGTTTATTGGGGGCACCTCTGGGGGCATTATTAGTTCATGGGGGCACCTCTGGGGGCAATATTAGTATATGGGGCATCTCTGGGGGGCATAAGTTCATGGGGGCACCTCTGGGGGCATTATTTGTTCATGGAGGCACCTCTGGAGGAATTTTAGTATATGGGGGCACCTCTGGGGGCATTATTAGTATATGGGGGCACCTCTGGGGGCATTATTAGTATATGGGGGCACCTCTGGGGGCATTATTAGTTCATAGGGGCACCTCTGGGGCATTATTAGTTCATTCGGGCACCTCTGGGGGCATTATTAGTTCATGGGGGCACCTCTGGGGGCATTATTAGTTCATAGGGGGCACCTCTGGGGGAATTATTAGTTTATGGGGGCACCTCTGGGGGCATTATTAGTATATGGGGGCACCTCTGGGGCATTATTAGTATATGGGGGCACCTCTGGGGCATTATTAGTATATTTGGGCACCTCTGGGGGCATTATTAGTATATGGGGGCACCTCTGGGGGCATCATTAACTCATGGGGGCACCTCTGGGGGCATTATTAGTATATGGGGGCACCTCTGGGGGCATTATTAGTTTATAGGGGGCACCTCTGGGGGCATTATTAGTTCATGGGGGCACCTCTGGGGGCATTATTAGTTCATGGGGGGCACCTCTGGGGGCATTATTAGTATATTGGGGCACCTCTGGGGCAATATTAACTCATGGGGGCACCTCTGGGGGCATTATTAGTATATGGGGGCACCTCTGGGGGCATTATTAGTTCATGGGGCCTTCTCTGGGGGCATTATTAGTATATGGGGGCACCTCTTGGGCATTATTAGTTCATAGGGGGCACCTCTGGGGCATTAATAGTATATGGGGGCACCTCTGGGGGCATTATTAGTCATAGGGGGCACCTCTTGGGGCATTATTAGTTCATGGGGGCACCTCTGGGGGCATTATTAGTATATGGGGGCACCTCTGGGGGCATTATTAGTTCATGAGGGCACCTCTGGGGGCATTATTAGTATATGGGGCATCTCTGGGGGCATAAGTTCATGGGGGCACCTCTGGGGGCATTATTAGTTCATGGAGGCACCTCTGGAGGCATTATTAGTATAAGGGGGCACCTCTGGGGGCATTATTAGTATATGGGGGCACCTCTGGGGGCATTATTAGTATATGGGGGCACCTCTGGGGGCATTATTAGTTCATGGGGGCACCTCTGGGGGCATTATTAGTTCATGGGGGCACCTCTGGGGCATTATTAGTTCATGGGGGCACCTCTGGGGGCATTATTTGTATTTGGGGGCACCTCTGGGGCATTATTAGTTCATAGGGGGCACCTCTGGGGGCATTATTAGTTCATAGGGGGCACCTCTGGGGGAATTATTAGTTCATGGGGGCACCTCTGGGGGCATTATTAGTATATGGGGGCACCTCTGGGGGCATTATTAGTATATGGGGGCACCTCTGGGGGCATTATTAGTATATTTGGGCACCTCTGGGGGCATTATTAGTATATGGGGGCACCTCTGGGGGCATTAGTTCATGGAGGCACCTCTGGGGGCATTATTAGTTCATGGAGGCACCTCTGGGGGCATTATTAGTATATGGGGGCACCTCTGGGGACATTATTAGTATATGGGGGCACCTCTGGGGGCAATGTTAGTATATGAAGGGACCTCTGGGGGCATTATTAGCTCATAAGGGCACCTCTGGGGTCATTATTATTTCATGGGGGCACCTCTGGGGGCATTATTAGTATATCGGGGCACCTATGGGGGCATAAATAGCTCATGGGGGCACCGCTGGGGGCTTTATTAGTATATAGGGGCACCTCTGGGGGCATTATTAGTATATAGGGGCACCTCTGGGGGCATTATTAGTTCATGGGGGGCACCTCTGGGGCATTATTAGCTCATGGGGGCATCTCTGGGGGCATTATTAGCTCATGGGGGCACCTCTGGGGGCATTATTAGCTCATGAAGGCACAGCAAGGAATCCTACATACAGGGGGCACAGCAGGGGATCCTACATACAGGGGGGCACCCCAAACAGCGCAGTTACTTTGGGTGCCCCGAGGTGACAGCTACTACATTATCTGTACTCAGAGATATCACTGTTATCTGTGGTGTTACATAGGACTGCAGGTGATATCAGGTGACTTCTCCAGGTTGCAGAAGTTCAAACTTCATCGTGCCCTGCTGACAGTTTATTATGGGAGTTGTAGTTTTGCAGCATGTGGCTCTTCAGGTTGCAGCACTAAAACCCACATTGTTTCCAACTGGCAATTTATGATGAGAGTTTTAGTTTTTCAGCTGGAGAGTCAAAGATTGGAATACAATGATTAGACAATGAAACAGTACAGTCCCTTAATTATAGGGGGAAGTAGTGCAGTACATGAGGTGGAGGCAGTGACAGGGCATTAGAACATGGTGGCACATTAGAGTAATTGGATATAACGTTAGATATGACTTTGCCTGATCGGGTGAGATGGGGGGCCCCAAGCTAACATTTTGCACCAGGACCCATGAGCCTTTAGCTACGCCTCTGGTGAGAGATATCACCAGTAGTAATAGTTTCCCTTTAACATTGCAGTACAAAGTGTATAACACTGTCATTAGTTCTGTAGGTGTTCAATGGATGACAGATTCGCTTTAAATGAATTATCTAGGATTGGAAAAACATTCTTCCACAAATAGCGACATACGTGTCCTCAGGTTGTGTGTGGTATTACAACTCAGTTCCATTGACTTCAGTGGATCTGAGCTGCAATTCCATAAACAAACTGAGGACAGGAGTGGTCCTGTTTTTATAGGAATACGGTCATGTTTTACTAATCCTGGATAACCTCTTTAAGGTTTTTAGTTGCCAAACAAATAAAGGTTGTTCTGGAGACGCAAAAATACCCCCCTTAATTTACTAATACATTGCTTTAATAAAGTTACATTACTTTGTAAGATAACTTTATTAAAATAAATGTATGTATTTTGGTAGCAAATAGTCAACCATTTATTCATACATTTCCAGCAGGAATAAAGGAGTGACACAATGCAGAGCGCTCAGAAGAGACGCTCCACAATTGCTTTTTCCTAAACCAGACATGTCAGGAGAGCTGACCGATCCTCCAGATCCTCTGATCAGTGCTTTACTCTCTCATATAGTCGGCAGTGTGATAACTTGTGTACAAATGATTCTGACCACTGTATGGCGGTATTATTGGCTGTATTGTTCTTTGTGTAGCGGTAATGGATACTTGTCACCTGTGCCTGATCATGTGACTTGGTGTTTCCATGGTCCACTGTTATTTTCCTTCTTATGACCATAGTTTAGTTCTCATGTTTAAGCAGGTATCGAAGACTGTCATAAAGTAAAGCAAGAGTGCCGTGACATGTGACATGTGTTGTGTACTGCAATAGGAGGTAACCCCCCCCCCCTACACACCTAATGGGGAAATTGCCTAACTACCGGGGGCATCTACTTATGAGGGGGGATTAACCTACTGCACTTCTGCCCCTTCATTCCAGCAATCAGTAAGGGTCTCAGCACCTTTTCCCCCACCCACACAATCTTCTAGCGTGTCACTATGACATATCAGAAGTTTGTCCAAATAATAGGAAACCTTTAAAAAATGTTAAATAACAAATATAAGAAAACTGCCCACTTGATGAAAATTTAACTCACCCCCTTTTTCCCATTTTTCAAATAAAAATGTAACTAAAAACAGCCAGACTTGGTATCACCATGTGCGGAATGATCCGGACACTACCTGGAAGTAAAGACACAGACACAAAGATGTAAAGGGGCAAAAAAAGATATTTTATTTCAAGTTATAGGGAGAGTAATTTGACATGTATGACTGTGGGGGCTGTGAGGCTGAGATGATCCTGAGGAAGGCAAAAACCCCTAAGAGGGAAGAGTCAATTGTCCTCAAGGGGAAAAATTCCTTCCCGACCCCAAATGTGGCGATCAGAGCAAGTCCCAGGATCACAGCCGCTATCTATGTGTAGTGCATGTTTATGTGTATATATATATATATATGTGTGTGTGTGTGTAGTCGTCATGTGTCTGTGAGGTGACATACTTACCAGGCTTGTAGCGGAGAGTTCAGGGATAATAGCGCTGTGGTAAGATCACTGGTGTCAATGGCCCCAGGGCTACAACAAGCAGCTATTATTCCTGAACTCTCTTGGTGCCAGATGGGAAATACTCACCGGCTGCTCCTGGGGTGTAGAGGGTCATTAGGAGGTGGTGGTTTCTGATGCCAGCCGGATATTGGAGGATGCCCAGTCAAGTTCTGATGGATGTTAATTTGCCTACGGATGCTACAGACACCTCCTCCAGACTCCTCCAGATGTTTAAAGGAGTCTTCTCCCCCTTTTTCTGATGTTATAGGGGGCCTCCTCCTTTTCCCCATTTGAGGCAAATGAACCCCAATGATGTTAATGGCGCCTCATTTGCCTCTAGGTGTTACAGTGGTTATCTGGGGAGCTGAACAGGCATTTCCTTTCCTCTCTCACCGGCATCTCACTTCCAGTTTGGTGACATCTCATCCCAACAACTTCTGACCTGGTATAGGTGGCGGCTGAGGTGGGAGATCAGGTACTATGGTGTGATAACCACATGTGGGTGAAACCAGTCCCACCGGTAGTGGCCAATATATGCATAATGATGGAATATCATGTGTACATTGGCTACCACTGGTTTCACCCACATGTGACAATCGCAGCCCAGTACCTGCCCCACTGTCTCAGCCGCCGCCTTTATGCCAAGTCAGATAGTGTAGAATGAGAAGACACCAAACCGGAGGAGAGACAAAAGGAAAGATAATGCCTTCTAGCTCCCTAGCTAACTTATCTAAGGGCGCCTCCTCCAGACCCCTCTAGGTGTTCTTAGAGTCTAGTCCTCCTATTTTTGATGGTAAAGAGGGCTCCTCCTTCCCCCATGTGAGGCAAATAAACCCACCTGATGTTACGGGCCCCTAATTTGCCTCTAGATGTTAAAAGGGGTTATCTGGGGAGCTGAAAAGATATTTCCACCATTACCTGCATCTCACTTCCAGTTCGGACTCACCTCATTCCAACATCTTCTGACCTGGCAAAGGTCTGAGACAGTAGATCAGGTACTATGGTGTGATCAACACATGTGGGTGAAACTCACCGCCAGCAGTGGTCAATGTACGCGCAATGTTGTGATGACATCGGCAACATTGTTTGTACATTGGCCGCCACTGGTTTCACCCACATGCAACAATCGCAACAAAGTACCTGCCCCACTGTCTCAGGCCGCCTCCGTTTTGCTAGGTAAGAAGATGATGGTGCGAGAGGAGACGAAACCAGAAGTGAGACGCCGGCGAGGAAGGAAATGCCTTTTTAGTTACTTAGATAACCTCTTTAAGGGCACCTCCTCCAGACCCCTCTAGGTGTTGTGAGTGTCTACTCCTCCTATCTCTGATGGTAAAAGGGGGCTCCTCCTCCCCCATGTGTGGTAAATATATCCTCCGGATGTTATGGGCGCCCCATTTACCACTTGATGTTAAAAGGGGTTATCTGGGAGCTGAAAAGATATTTCCTTTCCACCATTACCAGCATCTCACTTCCAGTTGGGACTCATCTCATCCCAACATCTTCTGACCTGGCAAAGGTCTGAGACAGTAGATCAGGTACTATGGTGTGATCACCACATGTGGGTGAAACTCACCGCCAGCAGTGGTCAATGTACGGGCAATGTTGTGATGACAGTGGCAACATTGTTTGTACATTGGCCGCCACTGGTTTCACCTGCATGCACCAATCACAACAAAGTACCTGCCCCACTGTCTCAGGCCGCCTCCGTTTTGCCAGATAAGAAGATGATGGTGCGAGAGTAGACCAAACCAGAAGTGAGACGCCGGCGAGGAAGGAAATGCCTTTTTAGTTGCCTTGATAACCCCTGTAAGGGCGCCTCCTCCAGACCCTCTAGGTGTTCTTAGAGTCTAGTCCTCCTATTTTTGGTGGTAAAAGGGGGCTCCTCCTTCCCCCTTGTGAGGCAAATAAATCCTCCGGATGTTACGGGCCCCTAATTTGCCTCTAGATGTTAAAAGGGGTTATCTGGGGAGCTAAAAAGATATTTCCACCATTACCAGCATCTCACTTCCAGGTCGGACTCATCTCATTCCAACATCTTCTGACTTGGCAAAGGTCTGAGACAGTAGATCAGGTACTATGGTGTGATCACCACATGTGGGTGAAACTCGCCGCCAGCAGTGGTCAATGTACGGGCAATGTTGTGATGACAGTGGCAACATTGTTTGTACATTGGCCGCCACTGGTTTCACCCACATGCAACAATCACAACAAAGTACCTGCCCCACTGTCTCAGGCCGCCTCCGTTTTGCCAGGTGAGAAGATGATGGTGTGAGAGGAGACGAAACCAGAAGTGAGACACTGGCGAGGAAGGAAATGCCTTTTTAGTTACCTAGATAACCCCTTTAAGGGCACCTCCTCCAGACCCCTCTAGGTGTTGTGAGTGTCTACTCCTCCTATCTCTGATGGTAAAAGGGGGCTCCTCCTCCCCCATGTGTGGTAAATGTGTCCTCCGGATGTTATGGGCGTCCCATTTACCACTTGATGTTCTGGACGCCTCCTCCTCCAGACAGCTCCAGATGGTCGGGTGTCTTCTCCTCACTCTGGCGGCGCTGTGTTACCTAGATAGGATATATAACAAGCAATGTGTTAATAATGACAGGTTACATATATAGGCTCCATATGAATATACAGTCAGAATAAAAGTGATCTGAGGTGTGAGGGGATTTTGGGTACTCACCTTTACTCCTCCTTGGTGGCGCAGCAGCAGCAGAACAGCGCCCGCAGTCTATAAGGGAAGGAGAAAAACCAGCATGACTTTCCTGAGATCAGACCCGTCAGCAGTGATGGGGAATAGACATTACACTGGAGAGAGGGGACTCAGTGCTATCCTAGTGGGTGAGATACAGGCGGCACCATGTCACTTGTATGTCTGTATTATGGACATGAGGCCTTTCATGGTTATTATATGTGACTGGTAATATAATATATAATGATGACATGAGGATATACAGTGCAGCAATAGAGGTGTGTTATCATGTAAATGTATCATCCCATATATTTACCTGGATAAGATGGATCTCCTCCTGCTGCTGCTTCTGCCGAGGAGAAATGACCAAGAAATGAAGGGAAATCAATGGTTAGTGTAAGGAAACCAGAATTTTTGAGCACATTATATAGAAACAATACTCTTTTACCAGCTCTATTCACACCTGCAGTAATATACTATTCACCATTACCCACAATAGAAATTAGATCCCACCTCCAAATAGAGCGCCCCCGTCCTCTCTCTATATACAGCATGGTAAATAACAATTCCTTGCTTCACAATGTTATAGGTTTTGTTTCATTACCTGGGGATCTCCATGGCCGTCCCTTTGTCCTCCTCGTCCTCCTCTTCTTCTCTGTGTATAGAACGTAAACCATCTCATATATAAATATATTGTTATATTACACATTAAATATTTTATTGTAAAGAAGGTGATTGCAATAGTAATGTAGTGAGCTGTACACTGCTCTATACAATGACCATATAGTACTGTATATTGCAGGTACAGCCTGCTAAAGTATAAAGTGTACGGGGACCTTAACAACTAAGTCCCAGTGTCAGCAGTTTGTAATGTGAATAAATGCTGTTAAAATAAATAGAAAAATATGATTCTATGTCTAACTAGAGCGCCCCCTATCCTGCCCTCCCACTGCTCTTCTCTCTATACAGGATGGGAAAAAAATAAACGTGTATTCACAATACTATAAGCTTTGAGCCCTCACCTGGGGATGTCGTCAGCCACGTCCTCTTCCTCGTCGACGTCGATTTCACTGTGTAGAGAACATACACCAGCTTGTATATATATATATATATATATATATATATATATATATATACACACACATTCTATCTTCCTGTCGCTCCTCTCTCTATACAGTATAGTAAAAAAAACTTGTATTCACAATACTATAAGCTTTGAGCCCTCACCTGGGGATGTCCGCAGCCGCGCCATCTTCCTCGTCGTCGTCGATTTCACTGTGAACATACACCAGCTTGTATGTATATATATATATATATATATATATATATATATATATATATATATATATACACACACACATATACACATCCTGTCTTCCTGCTGCTCCTCTCTCTATACAGGATGGTAAAAAAAATAAACATCTATTCACAATGCAATAAGCTTTGAGCCCTCACCTGGAAAAGTCTGCAGCCTCGTCCGCCTCCTCCTCTTCGTCAGTCTCACTGTATATAGAACATAAACCAGCTTGTGTATATAAATATATATAGACATTTATTAAGACCGTAGTAAATCCAGCAGGACCTGTACCTACCACAAGGCAGCTGCAGAAATCTACAAGTGCTCCGCAGCAGGTATAGAAATCTACAAGTGCTCCGCAGCAGGTGCAGAAATCTACAAGTGCTCCGCAGCAGGTATAGAAATCTACAAGTGCTCCGCAGCAGGTGCAGAAATCTACAAGTGCTCCGCAGCAGGTATAGAAATCTACAAGTGCTCCGCAGCAGGTATAGAAATCTACAAGTGCTCCGCAGCAGGTATAGAAATCTACAAGTGCTCTGCAGCAGGTGTAGGTTTCTGCCCTGATTTTTCCCTGTTTTTCGGTATAAACCATGATAAATTAGTAGCAGGGCCGTCTTAACAGCATTATGGGCCCCTGGGCAGAGGTGCGAATTGGGCCCCCCACGGCCGCCGCCATCAAACCCCCCCCCCCCCCCCCCCCGATTTTTGCAACCCCGCGCCTAGCCAGTACAATTACTTCTGACCCCCCTACACACACACTACCCCCATCTGCCCCCCCTACACACACACTACCCCCATCTGCCCCCCTACACACACACTGCCCCCATCTAATCCCCCCTACACACACACACACACACTACCCCCATCTGCCCCCCTAAAAACACATTACCCCCATCTGCCCCCCCTCCTCCCCCTACACACACACTACCCCCATCCTCCTTCTCCCCCTACACACACTACCCCCATCCTCCTCCTCCCCCTACACACACACACACACACACACTACCCCCATCCTCCTCCTACACACACTACCCCCATCCTCCTCCTCCTCCTACACACACTACCCCCATCCTCCTCCTACACACACTACCCCCATCCTCCTCCTCCCCCTACACACACAAACACATTACCCCCATCCTCCTCCTCCTCCTACACACACTACCCCCATTCTCCTCCTCCTCCTACACACACTACCCCCATCCTCCTCCTACACACACTACCCCCATCCTCCTCCTCCTCCTACACACACTACCCCCATCCTCCTCCTACACACACTAGCCCCATCCTCCTCCTCCTCCTACACACACTACCCCCATCCTCCTCCTCCTCCTACACACACTACCCCCATCCTCCTCCTCCTCCTACACACACTACCCCCATCCTCCTCCTCCTCCTACACACACTACCCCCATCCTCCTCCTACACACACTAGCCCCATCCTCCTCCTCCTCCTACACACACTACCCCCATCCTCCTCCTCCTCCTACACACACTACCCCCATCCTCCTCCTCCTCCTACACACACTACCCCCATCCTCCTCCTCCTCCTACACACACTACCCCCATCCTCCTCCTACACATTACTACCCCCATCCTCCTCCTCCTACACACACACTAGTACCCCTATCCTCCTCCTCCTACACACACACTACTACCCCCATCCTCCTCCTACACGCACACACACATTACCCCCATCCTCCTACACACACTACTACCCCCATCCTCCTCCTCCTACACACACACACTGCCAACCCCCCGGCCGCCAACACTATTCCCCACACACTATCCCTGCAGACCGCCATCCCCCGCCCCAAACACACACAGTAATCCTCCGGGGGTTACAATACTCCCCCCCGTGGCCGTGCAGCAGCCTGAGGTAAAGAAGCGCGGCAGGGGAGAAGCCTGATGCCGCTACAGCTACTTGTGGACAGGAGAGAGGCGGGGCCGGAGCGTGCGGCCGTCCACTGCGGCCCTCCGTCCAATGAAGAGTGGGGTGGTGACGTCACGATGGCGTCCGGACGTACGACGAAGTGATGCCGGCTGATCCCGCTCCCGCGGCCCGCCAGCGCTGAAGTAACAGCAGCATGGGGCCTCTGATAGTGATCTCTCACAGGCCCCGGCTTCTGTTATTTCGGCGCTGGCAGGATCAAAAAGACTTTCGGGGCCCCCTCGGACGCAAGGGCCCCCGGGCAGCCGCCTACCTTGCCCAATGGGTAAGACGGCCCTGATTAGTAGCAGATGGAGGCCACAGCTTTTTGTGCCCCTTTCTCAATGTGCTCAGGGCTGCACATATATAAATCTGCCCCATAGTTTTTGGGGATATGGGAATATAAATATGAGTTTTTGGCGCGGAACATAGATATAAATGGACTCATATAATCAATCTATATCATGGAGATGGATGATTATATCTCAGCTGCTTCTTCATACTTACACGATGGTCTCCAGGCTCGGGATCCAACTGTAGAGCGGGTACTTGTCGTCTCTGTAATAGAGAACATAGGGTTGGTTAGGAGGATTGGTACTTGGTCCCATTTGAAACTTTCAGAAAATGTTATTTATTGTGACATCTCAATAAAAACATGAAATCCATCAGGATATTTATTAACCCCTTGTCATCACTGCCAGTTTTCCCCTTAAGGGGATGTGCACATTGAGGAATAGGCGAGGAATTTAAAGCGGGATCCGCTCTTAGGGTGTGTTCATTTTTCAGAATCTGCACGGATCATCTCCAGTGGATTCCGCCGCTCGCCCCTGCTCGCACAAGTGTGCCTCTCCACCTGTCCCATTCTATGGTCGGGCGGATTCCGACATCTGCCCAAAGAATTGACATGCCAATTCTTTGGGCGGATGGCGGAATCCCCCCGACCATAGAATGGAGTCAATGGAACAGGAGGAGATGCGGGCAGTGGAATCCGTGGCAGGTTATCCGTGCGGATTCCATAATGTGAGCACACCCTAAATTTCCGCTTGAAATTCTTCCCATAAAATTTGAATAGAGCAATTCCATTGTGTTCAATGGTATTTCTGCTCTGTTGTTCACACAGCAGAATTTTCTGCCGCGGATCCGCCTTCCGACAAAGAATTGACTTGTCAATTTTTTGGGCCGATTCCAGCAGGGGAATCCTATAGAAGTCAATGGGGTTTGAATTCTGCTTGAATTCCCCTTGAATTCTGCCAAAGCTGAATAGATGAATTTCAAGCAGAAAACTTTCCTCTTCAATTCCTCGCTGGTAACCCGCCTCGGATTAGGCCACTCACGCTGGAACACATCTCCACCCATGCCATAGACTCTGTTCTATGGCCGGTCAGATTCCGCCATCCACCAATGACAAGTCAATTCTTTGGGTGTATGGCGGAATCCGTCCGACCATAAAATGGAGTCTATGGCAAGGGCAGAAATGTGTGCGAGCGGGGGCGAAAACTATTGTAAAAATAATGTATTAGATTTTTTTGCTGTTTTCGTGTAGTGTAATTACCTGAAAATCCACGGGGCGTCCATCACGGCCATCTTCCACCTATTACATAATAATAAAAATAATAATTGCATATTATAAAGGGGATATTAGTCTGTCCTCCAAGTGCTGCATGTTGGGGGAAGTTTTATAGAAACATGTACATTGGAAATCCACTGGCCCAGATTTATTAGACCAGATGATCTGACTATAAATGCGCTGTTAGCACTGGGGATTTGGGTTGGAATATTTTTGTGACAATTTTGCACAAAATCTATGCAAAAAAAACTCTGTATGAAGTACAATATGTGAGTTCACCTTAAAAAAAAGTCTTCTTACTTTTTTATATTAAATCAAAGGACATTTTTTAAAATACCCAAGGGGATGTTGCTAGGCATCAGATCCCTCCTGTGTACCTGTAGGTGTCTTAAAGGTTTGGCTTAACCTGTAAGGTGCCACTGCTTCCCTAGCTCCAATCAGCATTTAGACGGTACGATATATCGTACGATAATTCGTTTTGCGATCGTTTTAAGATCGCTTAAGCCGGCCAAAGGCCGCCCGCAGCCCGGCCCGCCCGCAGCCCATCCTCCGCCCGCAGCCCGGCCCTCGCTTCTCCGCAGCCCGGCCCCGCATCCTACAGCCCCCTGCGCGGCTCGATTGCCCCCCCCCCCCCCGCCGGCCGATCAGCACCCCTGCCGCCCCGATCGCCACCCCCGCTGAAGAGGAGCACTGATTGGCTGAAGAGGAGCTGTTTGAAATTCCCGGCTCCCCTCTTCAGCCAATCAATGCACTGAAGAGGGGAGGTGGGAATTTTGAACACCCGCTACGCCGAGCAGGTAAGGTATGCTCGTGGCGGGGGTGGCGATCAAGCCGCCGGGGGTGGCAATCGAACCGGCGGTGGTGGCGATCGAGCCAGCGCAGGGGGCTGTAGGATGCGTGGCCGGGCTGCGGAGGAGCGGGGGCCGGGCTGCGGGCGGGCGGACTTTCACGACGACCGTTTACACAAAGCGATCAGCGAAACTTTTGCGAACGACCAACGATGATTTGAGAACTTGTTCAAAGATCAAAATGAACGATTTCTCACTCGTTGTTTGATCGTTCACTGCGTTTACATGTACGATTATCGTTCGAATTTGACTGTTATCGCGCAAATTCGCGCGATAATCGTTACGTGTAAACGCAGCATAATAGTGCGTTTACACAGACAAATTGAGCTGACAGATCTTTGAAGCCAAAACCAGGAACAGACTATAAACAGGGATCAGGTCATAAAGGAAAGACTGGGATCTATCCCCTTTTCAAATCCATTCCTGGCCTTGGCTTCCAAAATCTGTCAGATAAATCTTTCTGTGTAAACGCACCCTTAGTTCAGACAAATCGCCATGTTACACGGCCTGATTGACAATGTAAATGAGCACCAATCTGCTAGATCGACGCTCATTTACTGAGCCTATTACACAGCTCAATAATCGTGCAGCATGGACTGTATATATATTTGTTGTTAGCGATGTCCGTGTAGCCCTTGCCTTTAGTGTAAAATAATAAAGTATATACATACCTGCCACGCTCCACAATGCTTCTACCCAGTCCCGGTATCTTCCTGGCTGCTGCTGCCGGGATGATACCGAGGAGCAGGCAGAAGCACCGGAGAGTGTGGCAGGTATGTATATACTTTATTATTTTCTTTACACAGTCATCAGCCATCAGCCGCACATCACTATTACATGTAGAGATATGCAGATATGGAGACAGGAGTTCTGGGGAAGAAAGCTTGGAGTAATTTGGTAATGGTAAAGACCTTAGGGCCCTATTCCACCGGACGATTATCGTTTAGATTATCTTTAAATCGTTCGAATCTAAACAATAATCGTTCGGTTGAAATGCAGTTAACGATTAACGACTGAACGAGAAATCGTTGATCGCTTTATAAGACCTGGACCTATTTTTATCATTGCTCGTTTGCAAAACGTTCGCAAATCGTTCGCATTGAATAAGACATAAGTAACGATTATCGTTCCATGGAAATGAGTGAACGTTTTCAGGTCTTTCGCAATAGCGGTCGTTTGAGATCGTTAATCGTTAACGATTATGCAAACGATAATCGGCCGGTGGAATAGGGCCCTTAGTTAGAACGTGGGAGTGGGTAAAAAAAATCTCTAAATAATCAGGGAGTAATGGAATTTGCCCCATTATGGTTATATGATGAGTTAGGAGAAGTTAGGAAATTGGGAGTAGTAAAAGTATTGGATGGGGTGGGGGTGAGAACAGAGATATAATGGACGGAAACATCATAAAGAGTTGGGACAGTCTAAAAGCAGAATACAAGATAGAGGAAAGACACTGGTTCTCTTATGTTAGATGCAGAAAAGCGTTAGTTGCAAGTCAGAATAATAGTAAGTTGCAAGGATGTAGCCCCAGCCCATTAGTTACAAAATTAAGGAGTGGATCAATTAAAAAGAAAGAGATCACAACAATATACTCGCAGCTTATAATGGAACAACATATAGGGACTAAAAGTAAGGATAAATGGGAGGGAGTAATCGGGAGGATAGATGAAGATAGGTGGGAGAAAGTGTTGAGAAGTATTAAGGAAGTGTCAAGAGTGGGTAACTATAGAATAATTCACTTCAACTGTCTCTGCTTTATATTTATTGGAATTCTTATCAAAAACCTCCCTTTCCTTATTAGCAGAAAAATGCTGGAGCCGGATGAGATGTGAAAGTCACCGCCATCAATGCTTTTGTCTACTTGGTGTTTTCCGTCACTTTGGGACCTTGGTGTGTGCTCTAGGTATGGCGTCTTTTCTTTACATATGTGTTGTGTGTTTTGTTACGTTTCTTGTTTTTACTTTACAGTTCATGTGATTGAGGTTGGTTTCACACAAGACAGTTTTTTTTTAAATCTGCCGCTGTAATTATTGAGCCAAAGCCAGGAGTGGATCCGGCAGGTAGGAGACATATAAGCGCTTCCTTTATTGTACCCATTACTTTGAATCCACTTCTGGTTTTGGCTCAAAAACTGCAATGGCAGCTTTACAAAGAACTGGCATGTGTAAATGCAGCCTCAAAGGGAAACTAATGAATCACATGATTCTGCTATGGGGGAAAACACCACAAAAATCAGACACAAGAAAAACACTTTATTTAAACAAAATGCTGCAAGGTTTGCTAGAAAACAATACAAGTAATGTAACATGAAAAAAAGAGAAAAAAATTCAAATCAACTGGTGACTGAAAATGCCAGAGGTTTGTAATCTATGAAAAAATCTCAACTCTGCCATTACTTATCAGCTGCTGTATGTCCTGCATGATGTGGTGTTTGCTTACTAGTCTGGAGAGCAGGAGAGGTTTTGTATGGGGATTTCCTGCTGCTCTGGACAGTTCATGACATACACAGAGGTGGCAGCAGAGGGCACTGTGTCAGACTGGAAAGAATACACCACTTCCTGCAGGACATACAGCAGCTGATAAGTACCAGAAGAGTAGAGATTTTTAAGTAAATTACAAATCTCTGGCACTCTGTAGCACCTGTTGATTTGAAAGATTCCTTTTTTTTTTTTTTTTGCTGAATCGCCCCTTTTAAAAAAGAAAGCTCCAAATGCTGTTTTCATAGGTTTGTTTTTTAATACCAGATCCCCCTGCAAACTTGTCTGTGTGACTGATTATATTACTATACTATATGTTACTGTGAGATACTTACTCCAAATGCTCCAGACGTTCATCGATGTCGTCGCTGCTGTTGGTGATAGAATAGGGAAGATAGTGAGAACCAAACACACATTAGAGACATCAGTTTTCTGGCCAATAAGAAAAGGATAGTTCAGCAAACATTTTTTTTTTTCTTTCAAATCAGCTGGTGCCAGAAAAGTGCCAGAGATTTGTAATTTACTTCCATTAAAAAATCCCAAGTCCTCCATTACTTCTCAGCTGCTGCATGTCCTGCAGGAAGTGGTATTCTTTCCAGTCTGAACAGCAGGAAAGGTTTTCTATGGGGATCTGCTACTGCTCTGGGCAGTTCCTGTCCCAGACAGAGGTGGGAGCAGGGAGCAACTGTGTCAGACTGTAAAGAATACACCACTTCCGGCAGGACATACAGCAGCTGATAAGTATTGGAGATTTTTTTTTTAATAGAAGTAAATTACAAAGTAAATTACAAATCTCTGGCACTTTCTGGCAACAGTTGATTTGAAAGAATTTTTTGGCTGAATTACCCCTTTAAAAAATAAAAAATCTCCTTACACTAATTTTCATAGGCTTGTTTTTTAAGACGAGGCTATGAGATACTTACTCCCAATCGTCCGAATCCTCCGCGATGTCGCTGATGTCGCTCCTGTTAGTGATAGAATAGAGAAGATAGTGAAAACCTAACACACATTAGAGACATCAGTGATGATCGGGGTCTATAGGGGAGGAATTATAGGGTCACACAAGTTTTACATTTTTAGTTTTACATTTAACCAAATGCTACAAATTTTGCTAGAAAAAATACAACTAATGTAAAATTAAAGGGATAGTTCAGCAAAAAAGTTTTTCTTTCAAAACAGCTGGTGCCAGAAAGTGCCAGAGATTTGTAATTTACTTCCATTAAAGAATCTCAAGTCCCCATTACTTCTCAGCTGCTGTATGTCCTGCAGGAAGTGGTATTCTTTCTATTGTGGAAAGCAGGAGAGGTTTTTCTATGGGGATTTGCTACTGCTCTGGGCAGTTCCTGTCCCAGACTTAGATGTCAGAGAGCAACAGACTGGAAAGAATACACCATTTCCTGCAGAACCTACAGCTGCTGAGAAGTACTGGAATTTTTTTTAATATATGTGAATTACAAATCTTTGGCACTTTCTGGCTACAGCTAATTTGAAATAATTTTTTTTGCTGAATTACCCCTTTAAAAAAAACTCCTAACACTGTAATTTCCATAGGCTTGTTGTTTAAGACGAGACTATGAGATACTTACTCCCAATCCTCTGTGTCCTCCTCGGTGTCGTCCTCGCTCCTGTAAGTGATAGAATAGAGAAGATAGTGAAAACCAGACACACATTAGAGACATCAGTTTTCTGGCAGAACGTCATTAATAAGAGACAATAATGATATTTAGAGACATCCTCAGGATGATCGGAGTCTATAGGGGAAGATGCAGTAAAAATAAATAGAAAATAGGATTCTATGTCTAACTAGAGCGCCCCCTATCCTGTCCTCCCCACGCTCCTCTCTCTATACAGGATGGTTAAAGAATAAGCATGTATTCCCAATACTATAAGGTTTGAGCCCTCACCAGGGGATGTCCGCAGCCTCGTCCTCTTCCTCCTCTTCGTCAGTCTCACTGTATATAGATCAGAAACCAGCTTGTGTGTTAAATCTGCCTCATAGTGTTTGGGGATATGTGAATATACATATGTGAGTGTTTGGTGGGGAACACAGATATAAATGGACTCATATTGTCATATCATGTAGATGGATGATTATATCTCCGCTGCTTCTTCATACTTACACGATGGTCTCCAGGCTCGGGATCCAACTGTAGAGCGGGTACTTGTCGTCTCTGTAACAGAGAACATAGGGTTGGTTAGGAGGATTGGTACTTGGTCCCATTTGAAACTTTCAGAAAATGTTATTTATTGTGACCTCTCAATAAGAACATGAAATCAATCAGGATATTTACTAACCCCTTGTCATCACTGCCAGTTTTCCCCTTGAGGAATAGGCCAGGAATTTGAAGCAGGATCTGCTCTTAGGGTGTGTTCACACTTCAGAATCTGCACGGATAATCCCCAGTGTATTCCGCCGCTCGCCCCTGCTCGCACCTGTGTGCCTCTCCACCTGTCCCATAGACTCCATTCTATAATCGGGCGGATTCCGACATCTGCCCAAAGAATTGAGATGTCAATTCTTTGTGCGGATGGCGGAATCCCCCGACCATAGAATGGAGTCAATGGAACAGGAGGAGATGCGAGCAGTGGAATCCATGGCAGGTTATCCGTGCAGATTCCATAATGTGAACACACCCTAAATTTCCGCGTGAAATTCTTCCCATAAATAATGAATAGAGCAATTTTCTATTGTGTTCAATGGGATTTCCGCTCTGTTATTCACACAGCAGAATTTTCCATCAGAATTTTCTGACACGGATCCGCCATCCGACAAAGAATTGACATGTAAATTTTTTGGGCCGATTCCTCCAGGGGAATCCTATAGAAGTCAATGGGGTTTGAATTCTGCTCCTATTCTGCCAGAGCTGAATAGAGGAATTTCAAGCAGAAAACTTTCCTCTTCAATTACTTACTAGTAACCCGCCTCGGATTAGGCCACACGCGCTGGACCACATCTCCACCCGTGCCATAGACTCCGTTCTAGTGACAAGTCAATTCTTTGGGTGGGTGGCGGAATCTGACCGGCCATAGAACGGAGTCTATGGAACGGGCAGAGATTTGTGCGAGCGGGAGCAAAAGCTATTGTAAAAATGATTTATTTGATTTTTTTCTGCTGTTTTAATGTAGTGTAATTACCTGAAAATCCACGGGGCGTCCATCACGGCCATCTTCCACCTATTACATAATAATAAAAAATAATTGCATATTATAAAGGGGATATTAGTCTGTCCTCCAAGTGCTGCATATTGGGGGAGGTTTTATAGAAACATGTACATTGGAAATCCACTGGCCCAGATTTATTAGACCAGATGATGGGACTATAAATGCGCTGTTAGCACTGGGGATTTGGGATGAGATGTGAAAGTCACCACAATCAGTGATTTTGTCTTCTTGGTGGTTTCCGTCACATTGGGACCTTGGTGTGTGCTCTAGGTATGGCGTCTATTCTTTACATATGTGCTGTGTGTTTTGTTAAAGGGGTACTCCAGTGGGGGGGCACTTTTCTACTGGGACCGGGGAGGAGGTGGCCGAGGAAAAAGCCGTCCACTCACCTCCCCGGTTCCAGCGGCAGGTCCCGCATCGCGGCGCTCCGGTGCCCGATTCCCAGCCGCTTCCGGGTGTCTGACGCGGGCCCGAGACGTGACTTCTCAGCCACTCAGTGAAGGAGGCGGGATCTGAGCGGACTTGAAACGGATCCCGCCTCCTTCACTTCAAATGGATGGATGACATTTATATTTTTGTATATTTATTTTTGATTGTTGATATGCAATGACATTCGTTGTAAAGAAAAAAAAAGTTTTTGTTTTTTCACTTTACAGTTCATGTGATTGAGGTTGGTTTCACACAAGACAGTTTTTTTGGAAATCTGCCACTGGAATTTTTGAGCCAAAGCCAGGAGTGGATCCGGCAGGTAGGAGACATATAAGCGCTTCCTTTATTGTACCCATTACTTTGAATCCATTGAACCCATTACTTTGAAAATCTTAAGTCTTCCATTACTTATCAGCTGCTGCATGTCCTGCATGATGTGGTGTATTCTTTCCAGTCTGGAGAGTAGAAGGGGGTTTTCTATGGGGATTTGCTGCTGCTCTGGACAGTTCATGACATGGACAGAGGTGGTAGCAGAGAGCACTGTGTCAGACTGGAAAGAATACACCACATCATGCAGGACATGCAGCAGCTGATAAGTACTGGAAGAGTTGAGATTTTTAAGTAAATGACAAATCTCTGGCACTCAAAAATGCAGAAAGCTCCAAATGCTGTTTTTCAAAGTTTTGTTTTTTAATACGTGATCCCCTGCAAACATGTCTGTGACTGATTATATTACTATACTATATGTTACTGTGAGATACTTACTCCAAATCCTCCAGACGCTCATCGATGTCGTCGCTGCTGTTGGTGATAGAATAGAGAAGATGGTGAGAACCAAACACACGTTGGAGACATCAGTTTTCTGGCAGAACTTCACCAATAAGAAGGTAGTAGAAAGGATTGTTAAGCAAAAAGTTTTTCCTTTCAAACCAGCTGGTGCCAGAAAAGTGCCAGAGATTTAGAGATTTGTAATTTACTTCCATTAAAAAATCCCAAGTCATCCATTACTTATCAGCTGCTGAATGTCCTGCAGGAAGTGGTATTCTTTCCAGTCTGGAAAGCAGGAAAGGTTTTCTATGGGGATTTGCTACAGTGCAGTTCCTGTCCCAGACTTAGATGGCAGCATAGAGCAACTGTGTCAGACTGGAAAGAATACACCACTTCATGCAGGACATATAGCAGCTGATAAGTATTGGAGATTTTTTTATATTGAAGTAAATTACAAATCTCTGGCACTTTCTGGCACCTGTTGATTCAAAAGAATTTTTTTTTGCTGAATTACCCCTTAAAAAACAACAAAAAAGCTCCTAACACCTGTAATTTTTATAGGCTTGTTGTTGAAGACGAGACTATGAGATACTTACTCCCAATCGTCCGAATCCTCCGCAATGTCGTCGATGTCGCTCCTGTTAGTGATAGAATAGAGAAGATAGTGAAAACCTAACACACATTAGAGACATCAGTGATGATCGGGGTCTATAGGGGAGGAATTATAGGGTCACACAAGTTTTATATCTTCAGTTTAGATTTACTCACCCGAAATCCGATTCTTCATCTAAAGAAAAAAAAATAGAAAAGCGTTAGTTTAGAGAACTGCTTTATACATTGTAGAGATACATAGATACATAGAGATATTATAGACAAAACTCACCCTCGCCGTCATCCAGTCCAGCCTGAAATAGGAAATAGAGAGAGTAAGCAGAGGACATTGGTATATTGCTGAGCATGAGACCTCCTTCTGTGCCCATCTGACCTATGTGCTTGGATGGGATAGGGTGTAGGTGGGGGCACTATTACACTGCTCATCCAGGATTAGACACACACTCATTTCTTCCAAAAACAGACGGGGGGCTGATTTAGTGGGCTATGAAGTAAAATGGTCAGATTTGTAATCCCGCTGTCAGTCCGCTCTGTGGAGAAGGTGGGGGGCAGCCCGAGGACCATATGGATAACATCTAGGCTTTTCCATGTGGTCCTGGGGCTGTCTCTACCTTTTCCACGGAGAGGGCAGACAGCGGGATTACTAAGCCGATCACATTGCTCTTGTATACTGCTCCCCAGTATCTTCATTGCTTCTGCCCGCTGTCCTTAGCCGCTGGTGGAACTCCAGAGACGGTCTGTGAAGTTCCACTGGCAGCTGCGGACAACGGGCAGAAGCCAGGAAAATATGGGGGAGCGGGCAGAAGCATCGGGGAGCGGGCAGAGGTATGTATATACTTTATTATTTTCTTTATACAGTCATCAGCCATCGGCCGTGCATCATTATTACACGTAGTGATGCGCAGTCGGCGGCCAATGTTTGTAGGTCAGGACCAAAAATAACCAATCAGTCGATGATCATTGTCTTTATTACAAGGAGCAATAATCTGCAGAATCGGAGCTCTGGCTAGGAGGACCCCACTCTTTACTAGCTGGGTGTCTGTTTGTGAACCGGCACACTTATGTTTGTGAACAGGTGTGAAGTATCTTTTCAACGCAAGGTATTTCTAGTTTTTTACACTCATACTTCTACTTATACCTTTGCCATCTTTGTCTTGGCCAATTGTTTGTTTTTCTTTATTGAAAAATACAATTACAAACGGTAAAACGAGATATCTGAACAAGAGAGACATTGCAAACCTGATTGTGGCAATCCATTTCTGAGAAAATACTGTTTTTGTTTTTTTTTATGTGCTACAGGACCACCTTCCCATTGGAAAATTTGCCCTTGATCCAATATGGCGGCCATCAAAATGGTGACGGAATATCAATAAAAAGTACAAATTCCCCAAACCAGCGCCGCAGATGAATATAATGAAGGTAGATGAGTAATCAGTGTCTGTGGATAATTTTATTAGAATCCCATCCAGTACACATTGGGGTAATATACCGTCATATTGTGTCACACATACATATACATATACCGTCATATTGTGTTGCATAGAAAACTCTCCTATATACTGCACACCCTATTTGTGGTAAAACGCGGACAATAAACTAACAAATCCGTGTAAGCTTTTATCTTAGATCTAGGGGATTATGTGAGTTATCCAGAATTATAAATGTATTGATTTATTTATTTCTGAATTATTTCAAGAACAGCGCCATGCTTATCCTCAGGTGTTATGTGGTATTACAACTCAGTTTTATTCACTTCACTAGAAAATGTGCTGCAATACCACAGAAAAACCGGGGACAATAGTGGCGCTGTTTATGGATGGGAGCAGCTATGGCCCAGATTTATCAAACTGTGTAAGGCAACGTTCACCCATAGTCAAAACATCGGTCGTTGTTGGCAGTGTCAAACAACGGCCACTGTTTTATTTCTATTTGGATTGCGGGCAGATTTGGGTGTGCCTGGAATCCAATTAACCATAGACATCTGTTCAATATACAGCCATCAGAATGGCCATACAGTTCAATGTGTGCACAGTTTGAACCACGGCCGTTGTTCCTGCACTAACGGTCGTAAATAATGGACAAGTCAATTGTTTGTGTGGCTGTAGCTAACAACCGCCATTGTTCAATACAGCGTGTGAATAAAAGATGCTGTTTGCATAGAGTTCAATGCAGTGCATTATTTTATCACAAGAACGGCCGTTCTTGTCATAAAAAATACATTGTGTGCGCACAGCTTAACACTGAAACTGGTGTCGCTGGCCCACAGCAACCAATCACAGCTCAGCTTTCAGGTGAATCTGTCAGGTCCACAGCAACCAATCACAGCTCAGCTTTCAGGGGAATCTGTCAGGTCCATACCAGGTACAGAGCTGCAGACACAGGCAGAGAGGTGATAGAGAGAGAATACAAGGGAAGCCTGGGTCTTTGCTGACGGCCATTTGCAGAGTTATACAATTGCATTTTCTATGCGCTCAATCATTTATTTCCTCTTGACACCCCGACCTCACTCACATATAGGAACCTACGCGCTATAGACACCCAACAACTGCTAGATACCGTACAGTTATCATTGCCCCCCACCTCTTCCCTCTCCTGTCCTAATTTGGCTGCCAAACAATACCACGTCACCCTCAAAACCACCCTGGACAAACTTGCACCCCCTATACCCCAAACAGCCCGACACAGACGGCCACAACCCTGGCACACATCCAGAACTCGTTTTCTTAGGCCCCCTTCACACGTCCGGAAAATCTGTCCGGATTTCCTATCAGGAAATCCAGACGGATTTCCGGACTCATAGGCTAACATTAGACATGGACACGGATTTTTCCGGAAGGGTGTCTGTTCCGGAAAATAGGATCGGATTTTTTAGATCCTGTCCTATTTTCGTCCGGAAATCCGGCACGGACGCCCCCATAGAAGTCTATGGGAGCGCCGGAATCACGGGCATTTTCCTGATGTTTATCACTACAGGGCTGGCCGGCCAGAGTGCGGTGCAGATCCCCCCCCCGCGCCGCCTAACCCCCAGTACCCGCTAACAACCCCCCCCCACCCGCCCCCCCCCCCACCGCGCCGCCGCCGCCGCTCACCACCGGAACTCCGGATCTCATCTGACCCTCTCCCCCCCCCCCCGCCTTCCCCGGGCACTCGCCACCGGGCCGCCCGCCGGATGCTCCGCACCTCCGACCTCCGCCGCCAACCTCGCGGCCCCGACAGAGCAGGATCCAGGACAGGTGAGATTACCCCTTAGGACTACTACACCCACCATGCTCTGCTGGCAGGCCATGATGGGAGTTGTAGTTCTGCAGCCTGTGGCCATCCAGGTTGCAGAACTACAACTCCCACCATATCTTGCTGACAGGTCATGATGGGACTTGTACTTCTGCAGCCTGTGGCCATCCAGGTTGCAGAAGTACAACTCCCATCATGGCTCTGCTGGCAGGCCATGATGGGAGTTGTAGTTCTGCAGTCTGTGGCCATCCAGGTTGCAGACCTACAACTCTCATCATGCCTTGCTGACAGGCCATGATGGGAGTTGTAGTTCTGCAGTCTGTGGCCATCCAGGTTGCAGACGTACAACTCCCATCATGCCTTGCTGACAGGCCATGATGGGAGTTGTAGTTCTGCAGCCTGTGGCCATCCAGGTACACAGGTACCTGTGATTTATGTTGGCATACTAGACCATATTATCTCATCAGGAAATCCTGAAGGTTTTTCCTGATGGTTTCCTGATGGTAAAAACGGATTGCTGTCAGGAAATCCTGATACTTTCCTGATGACATTTGAGGCCTCCTGATCAGGATTTCCTGACAGTAAAAACTGACACGGACGTGTGAATGGGGCCTCAGACGGTGTTCTAGGTGTGCTGAACGTCTGTGGAGGAAATCCAAGACAACAGCCAACCTTCTACATTATAAGTCTATGCTTAGAAGCTACTACTCTGCTCTTCACTCTGCTAAGCAATCCTACTTTACCACTTTGATCTCTTCTCTTTCCCATAACCCAAAACGTCTCTTTGATACCCTCAACTCTCTCCTTAAACCCAAACCTCAGACACCCATCACTAACCTCTGTGCTGAAGACTTAGCCAACTACTTCAAGGACAAAATAGACACAATCCGCCAGGAGATCATCTCCCATTCCCCAGGTAATATTAATCCTATTCCCTCTCACTGTTCCTCCTCATCCTCTCAGCCTTTGAGCCAGTGACAGAGGAGGAAGTCTTCAGACTCCTCTTCTCCTCTCGCCCCACCACCTGCCCTAGTGACCCTATTCCCTCACACCTCGTCCAGTCTCTCTCTCCTGTTGTCACTACCTACCTTACTAAAATATTCAACCTCTCCCTCTCCTCTGGCATCTTCCCCTCGACTTTCAAACACTCCACCATCACTCCAATACTGAAAAAACCCTCTCTTCCTTTTATCTCTAAACTGTTGGAACGTCTGGTCTATTCAAGCCTAACTCGCTACCTCTCTGAAAACTCTCTTCTTGACCCCCTTCAGTCTGGTTTCCGTCCTCACCACTCTACAGAAACTGCCCTGACTAAAGTCTCTAATGATCTCCTCTCCACCGAATCTAAAGGTGACCATTCACTTCTCATTCTCCTGGATCTGCAGCTTTTGACACTGTAGCCCACCAGCTCCTCCTCTCCATGCTCTGCTCTATCTGTATGTGACACTGTAGCACACCAGCTCCTCCTCTCCATGCTCTGCTCTATCTGTATGTGACACTGTAGCCCACCAGCTCCTCCTCTCCATGCTCTGCTCTATCTGTATGTGACACTGTAGCCCACCAGCTCCTCCTCTCCATGCTCTGCTCTATCTGTATGTGACACTGTAGCCCACCAGCTCCTCCTCTCCATGCTCTGCTCTATCTGTATGTGACACTGTAGCCCACCAGCTCCTCCTCTCCATGCTCTGCTCTATCTGTATGTGACACTGTAGCCCACCAGCTCCTCCTCTCCATGCTCTGCTCTATCTGTAGGTGACACTGTAGCCCACCAGCTCCTCCTCTCCATGCTCTGCTCTATCTGTATGTGACACTGTAGACCACCAGCTCCTCCTCTCCATGCTCTGCTCTATCTGTAGGTGACACTGTAGACCACCAGCTCCTCCTCTCCATGCTCTGCTCTATCTGTATGTGACACTGTAGCCCACCAGCTCCTCCTCTCCATGCTCTGCTCTATCTGTATGTGACACTGTAGCCCACCAGCTCCTCCTCTCCATGCTCCGCTCTATCTGTATGTGACACTGTAACCCACCAGCTCCTCCTCTCCACGCTCCGCTCTATCTGTATGTGACACTGTAGCCCACCAGCTCCTCCTCTCCATGCTCCGCTCTATCTGTATGTGACACTGTAGACCACCAGCTCCTCCTCTCCATGCTCTGCTCTATCTGTATGTGACACTGTAGACCACCAGCTCCTCCTCTCCATGCTCTGCTCTATCTGTATGTGACACTGTAGCCCACCAGCTCCTCCTCTCCATGCTCTGCTCTATCTGTATGTGACACTGTAGACCACCAGCTCCTCCTCTCCATGCTCTGCTCTATCTGTATGTGACACTGTAGCCCACCAGCTCCTCCTCTCCATGCTCTGCTCTATCTGTATGTGACACTGTAGCCCACCGGCTCCTCCTCTCCATGCTCTGCTCTATCTGTATGTGACACTGTAGCCCACCAGCTCCTCCTCTCCATGCTCTGCTCTATCTGTATGTGACACTGTAGCCCACCAGCTCCTCCTCTCCACGCTCCGCTCTATCTGTATGTGACACTGTAACCCACCAGCTCCTCCTCTCCATGCTCTGCTCTATCTGTATGTGACACTGTAGCCCACCAGCTCCTCCTCTCCATGCTCTGCTCTATCTGTATGTGACACTGTAGACCACCAGCTCCTCCTCTCCATGCTCTGCTCTATCTGTATGTGACTAGGGATGCACGATGCACCGAAATATCGATACTACTATTGATATTTCGGGCAAAAAAACGGTTCGATACCAGGATTTCCTGGTATCGAAACTTTAAGTTAAGCTGAGAACACGGTGGGCGGCTAGCTGAGCGCCGGCCGTGTTCTCTATGTGCCTCCCCCCGCCCCCTGCAGTCTCCTCCTCTGCTCTCCCTCCCTCCGCTCCCATTGGCGCCAATTTCAAATAGCCGGCACTTAGCTATTGCTAGTGACGGCTATTTAAGTATATAGATGCCGCTGTCACACTGACAGCGGCATCTGACCCCTCCTGAGCCCGCTCCATATACAGCGGGGGTCGGCTACTGTGTGTAACAGACCCCCGCTGCTGGTGTCTCTCTGATAACAGAGTCTGGCGGAGATGAGATGAGATGATTTATGCCGAGGAGCCGGAGCTGCATGGAGGAGAGCGGCTGGAGAGGGAGAGCGGGAGAGGAGGACGGAGGAGAAGGCTGGAGGGAGAGCGGGAGGTCCGGGAGAGAGGACGGAGGAGAGGGAGAGCGGGATGTCCGGGAGAGAGGAGTACGGAGGAGAGGGAGAGCGGGAGGTCCGGGAGAGAGGAGTACGGAGGAGAGGGAGAGCGGGATGTCCGGGAGAGGAGCCGGAGCTGCACAGAGGAGAGCGGCTGGAGAGGGAGAGCGGGAGGTCACGGAGAGAGGAGGACGGAGAAGGCTGGAGGTGGGGAGGATGAAGAGGGAGAGCGGGGGTCTGTGAGATCCGGGAGAGGAGGCCGGAGGAAGTGCAGCACATGTGAGGATCCAGCCGGCTGGCAGGTGGGGGAGGTGGCCGGGGCTGAGAGGAGCAGATAAGATCGGCTGTAGTGTGTGGGATCCTGTGTAACCTCCTCTTCTCTTCCTCCGCAATCTTGGTAACTGGTGCAGCAGAGCTGTCTTAGTGATGGGTGGTGCAGCAGAGCTGTCTTAGTGATAGCTGATGTAGCAGAGCTGTCTCAGTGATGGGTGGTGCAGCAGAGCTGTCTCAGTGATGGGTGGTGCAGCTGAGCTGTCTTAGTGATGGGTGGTGCAGCTGAGCTGTCTTAGTGATGGGTGGTGCAGCTGAGCTGTCTTAGTGATGGGTGGTGCAGCTGAGCTGTCTTAGTGATGGGTGGTGCAGCAGAGCTGTCTTAGTGATGGGTGGTGCAGCAGAGCTGTCTTAGTGATAGCTGATGTAGCAGAGCTGTCTTAGTGATAGCTGATGTAGCAGAGCTGTCTCAGTGATGGGTGGTGCAGCAGAGCTGTCTCAGTGATGGGTGGTGCAGCTGAGCTGTCTTAGTGATGGGTGGTGCAGCTGAGCTGTCTTAGTGATGGGTGGTGCAGCAGAGCTGTCTTAGTGATATCTGATGTAGCAGAGCTGTCTTAGTGATAGCTGATGTAGCAGAGCTGTCTTAGTGATGGGTGGTGCAGCAGAGCTGTCTTAGTGATGGGTGGTGCAGCTGAGCTGTCTTAGTGATGGGTGGTGCAGCTGAGCTGTCTTAGTGATGGGTGGTGCAGCAGAGCTGTCTTAGTGATAGCTGATGTAGCAGAGCTGTCTTAGTGATAGCTGATGTAGCAGAGCTGTCTCAGTGATGGGTGGTGCAGCAGAGCTGTCTCAGTGATGGGTGGTGCAGCTGAGCTGTCTTAGTGATGGGTGGTGCAGCAGAGCTGTCTTAGTGATAGCTGATGTAGCAGAGCTGTCTTAGTGATAGCTGATGTAGCAGAGCTGTCTTAGTGATAGCTGATGTAGCAGAGCTGTCTTAGTGATAGCTGATGTAGCAGAGCTGTCTTAGTGATAGCTGATGTAGCAGAGCTGTCTTAGTGATAGCTGATGTAGCAGAGCTGTCTTAGTGATAGCTGATGTAGCAGAGCTGTCTTAGTGATAGCTGATGTAGCAGAGCTGTCTTAGTGATAGCTGATGTAGCAGAGCTGTCTTAGTGATAGCTGATGTAGCAGAGCTGTCTTAGTGATAGCTGATGTAGCAGAGCTGTCTTAGTGATAGCTGATGTAGCAGAGCTGTCTTAGTGATAGCTGATGTAGCAGAGCTGTCTTAGTGATAGCTGATGTAGCAAAGCTGTCTTAGTGATAGCTGATGTAGCAGAGCTGTCTTAGTGATAGCTGATGTAGCAGAGCTGTCTTAGTGATAGCTGATGTAGCAGAGCTGTCTTAGTGATAGCTGATGTAGCAGAGCTGTCTTAGTGATAGCTGATGTAGCAGAGCTGTCTTAGTGATAGCTGAT
Source organism: Dendropsophus ebraccatus (assembly GCF_027789765.1). Lineage (NCBI taxonomy): Eukaryota > Metazoa > Chordata > Amphibia > Anura > Hylidae > Dendropsophus > Dendropsophus ebraccatus. Next base: position 29,697 of record NW_027210515.1, read on the forward strand.
GTAGCAGAGCTGTCTTAGTGATAGCTGATGTAGCAGAGCTGTCTTAGTGATAGCTGATGTAGCAGAGCTGTCTTAGTGATAGCTGATGTAGCAGAGCTGTCTTAGTGATAGCTGATGTAGCAGAGCTGTCTTAGTGATAGCTGATGTAGCAGAGCTGTCTTAGTGATAGCTGATGTAGCAGAGCTGTCTTAGTGTTATCTGATGCAGCAGAGCTGTCTTAGTGTTATCTGATGCAGCAGAGCTGTCTTAGTGTTATCTGATGCAGCAGAGCTGTCTTAGTGTTATCTGATGCAGCAGAGCTGTCTTAGTGATAGCTGATGCAGCAGAGCTGTCTTAGTGATAGCTGATGCAGCAGAGCTGTCTTAGTGATAGCTGATGTAGCAGAGCTGTCTTAGTGATAGCTGATGTAGCAGAGCTGTCTTAGTGATAGCTGATGTAGCAGAGCTGTCTTAGTGATAGCTGATGTAGCAGAGCTGTCTTAGTGATAGCTGATGTAGCAGAGCTGTCTTAGTGATAGCTGATGTAGCAGAGCTGTCTTAGTGATAGCTGATGTAGCAGAGCTGTCTTAGTGATAGCTGATGTAGCAGAGCTGTCTTAGTGATAGCTGATGTAGCAGAGCTGTCTTAGTGATAGTTGATGTAGCAGAGCTGTCTTAGTGATAGCTGATGTAGCAGAGCTGTCTTAGTGATAGTTGATGTAGCAGAGCTGTCTTAGTGATAGCTGATGTAGCAGAGCTGTCTTAGTGATAGCTGATGTAGCAGAGCTGTCTTAGTGATATCGGATGTAGCAGAGCTGTCTTAGTGATATCGGATGTAGCAGAGCTGTCTTAGTGATATCGGATGTAGCAGAGCTGTCTTAGTGATAACTGATGTAGCAGAGCTGTCTTAGTGATTGCTGATCTAGCAGAGCTGTCTTAGTGATATCGGATGTAGCAGAGCTGTCTTAGTGATATCGGATGTAGCAGAGCTGTCTTAGTGATAGCTGATGTAGCAGAGCTGTCTTAGTGATATCGGATGTAGCAGAGCTGTCTTAGTGATAGCTGATGCAGCAGAGCTGTCTTCGTGATAGCTGATGCAGCAGAGCTGTCTTAGTGATAGCTGATGTAGCAGAGCTGTCTTAGTGATATCGGATGTAGCAGAGCTGTCTTAGTGATAGCTGATGCAGCAGAGCTGTCTTAGTGATATCGGATGCAGCAGAGCTGTCTTAGACAGATATCACTAACTTTATTTTTAACACAATAAAATAAAAATAGTCCAAAAATTGGTATCACTGTAATAGTGCAGGGGTATTATATTTCTACCACTGTATTTTGTTTTGTTTTTTTATACTTTACTAAGTATCGAACTGGTATTGAGTATCGAAATAAAAAGTTAGTATCGGTATCGAACTCAAAATTCTGGTATCGTGACATCACTATATGTGACACTGTAACCCACCAGCTCCTCCTCTCCACGCTACGCTCTATCTGTATGTGACACTGTAGCCCACCAGCTCCTCCTCTCCATGCTCTGCTCTATCTGTATGTGACACTGTAACCCACCAGCTCCTCCTCTCCACGCTACGCTCTATCTGTATGTGACACTGTAGCCCACCAGCTCCTCCTCTCCATGCTCTGCTCTATCTGTAGGTGACACTGTAGCCCACCAGCTCCTCCTCTCCATGCTCTGCTCTATCTGTATGTGACACTGTAGCCCACCAGCTCCTCCTCTCCATGCTCTGCTCTATCTGTATGTGACACTGTAGCCCACCAGCTCCTCCTCTCCATGCTCCGCTCTATCTGTATGTGACACTGTAGCCCACCAGCTCCTCCTCTCCATGCTCTGCTCTATCTGTATGTGACACTGTAACCCACCAGCTCCTCCTTTCCATGCTCTGCTCTATCTGTATGTGACACTGTAGCCCACCAGCTCCTCCTCTCCACGCTCTGCTCTATCTGTATGTGACACTGTAGACCACCAGCTCCTCCTCTCCATGCTCTGATCTATCTGTATGTGACACTGTAGCCCACCAGCACCTCCTCTCCATGCTCTGCTCTATCTGTATGTGACACTGTAGACCACCAGCTCCTCCTCTCCATGCTCTGCTCTATCTGTATGTGACACTGTAGACCACCAGCTCCTCCTCTCCATGCTCTGCTCTATCTGTATGTGACACTGTAGACCACCAGCTCCTCCTCTCCATGCTCTGCTCTATCTGTATGTGACACTGTAACCCACCGGCTCCTCCTCTCCATGCTCTGCTCTATCTGTATGTGACACTGTAGCCCACCAGCTCCTCCTCTCCATGCTCTGCTCTATCTGTATGTGACACTGTAGCCCACCAGCTCCTCCTCTCCATGCTCTGCTCTATCTGTATGTGACACTGTAGACCACCAGCTCCTCCTCTCCATGCTCTGCTCTATCTGTATGTGACACTGTAGACCACCAGCTCCTCCTCTCCATGCTCTGCTCTATCTGTATGTGACACTGTAGCCCACCAGCTCCTCCTCTCCATGCTCTGCTCTATCTGTATGTGACACTGTAGACCACCAGCTCCTCCTCTCATGCTCTGCTCTATCTGTATGTGACACTGTAGCCCACCAGCTCCTCCTCTCCATGCTCTGCTCTATCTGTATGTGACACTGTAGCCCACCAGCTCCTCCTCTCCATGCTCTGCTCTATTTGTATGTGACACTGTAGACCACCAGCTCCTCCTCTCCATGCTCTGCTCTATCTGTATGTGACACTGTAGCCCACCAGCTCCTCCTCTCCATGCTCTGCTCTATCTGTATGTGACACTGTAGCCCACCAGCTCCTCCTCTCCATGCTCTGCTCTATCTGTATGTGACACTGTAGCCCACCAGCTCCTCCTCTCCATGCTCTGCTCTATCTGTATGTGACACTGTAGACCACCAGCACCTCCTCTCCATGCTCTGCTCTATCTGTATGTGACACTGTAGCCCACCAGCTCCTCCTCTCCATGCTCTGCTCTATCTGTATGTGACACTGTAGCCCACCAGCTCCTCCTCTCCATGCTCTGCTCTATCTGTATGTGACACTGTAGCCCACCAGCTCCTCCTCTCCATGCTCTGCTCTATCTGTATGTGACACTGTAGACCACCAGCTCCTCCTCTCCATGCTCTGCTCTATCTGTATGTGACACTGTAGCCCACCAGCTCCTCCTCTCCATGCTCTGCTCTATCTGTATATGACACTGTAGACCACCAGCTCCTCCTCTCCATGCTCTGCTCTATCTGTATATGACACTGTAGACCACCAGCTCCTCCTCTCCATGCTCTGCTCTATCTGTATGTGACACTGTAGACCACCAGCTCCTCCTCTCCATGCTCTGCTCTATCTGTATGTGACACTGTAGACCACCAGCTCCTCCTCTCCATGCTCTGCTCTATCTGTATGTGACACTGTAGACCACCAGCTCCTCCTCTCCACGCTCCGCTCTATCGGCCTCAAGGACTCTGCTCTTTCCTGGTTCTCCTCCTATCTCTCTGACCGCTCCTTTAGCGTATCACTTTCTGGCTCCACCTCATCTTCTCTCCCCCTTACAGTCGGGGTTCCTCAGGGATCAGTCCTGGGTCCTCACCTTTTCTCACTTTACACTTTACCCATCGGACAAATGATCAGCACGTTTGGTTTTCAGTACCATCTCTATGCTGATGATACCCAGCTACATACCTCCTCCCGTGATATCACCCCCGCTCTTCTACAGAACACCAGTAACTGTCTGTCTGCCGTCTCTAATGCTATGTCCTCCCTATTCCTAAAACTCAACCTTGCTAAGACTGAGCTGCTTGTCTTCCCTCCCTCTGCTAACCGCCCCCCACCTGACATCTCTGTCTGTGGTGCAACCATAACCCCTACACAACAAGCCCGCTGCCTTGGGGTTATATTTGACTCGGATCTGTCCTTCACTCCTCATATTAAATCTCTTTCACATTCCTGTAATCTGCATCTAAAAAACATTTCTAAAATCCGTCCCTTCCTTCCTGTCGAATCTGCTAAAACTCTCATTGTCGCTCTTATTCATTCCCTTCTAGACTACTGCAATTCCTTACTAATCGGCCTTCCATCCTCTAAACTCTCCTCTCTCCAGTCCATTCTCAATACAGCGGCCAGGCTCATCTCCATGTCCAGCCGCTATACTGATGCCTCCCCCCTGCGCCAGTCACTACATTGGCTCCCTATTAAACACAGGATTCAATACAAACTCCTCCTGCTCACCCATAAAGCCCTCCACAGTACTGCACCTCCCTATATCTCCTCCCTCATCTCTGTCTACTGCCCTACCCGTGCCTTACGCTCCTCTAACGAATTACGACTAACATCCACCTTAATCCGCACCTCTCACTCCCGTCTCCAGGACTTCACCCGAGCTGCACCAGTTCTATGGAATGCATTACCCAAGACTGTCAGACTCACCTCCAATACACAAAGCTTCAAACGTGCCCTCCAAACTCATCTGTTCAAGCAGGCTTACCAGGTTCCCTAATTTTGACTGCTAAACCCCCTAAACCCCCCCCCACACACACACACACACACACACACTTCAAGAATTTAAGCACTTAGACCTGTGCATGCAGGCATTGGCTGGTGACAGGTTCACCCACCCTTACTTGCACTGCCTTATTTATAAAGATGGCCGGACCACAAGAACAATGATGCACTTTGCCATTATGTCTCGCACCCCCTCCTGATAGTGTGTAAGCTCATGCATGCGAGCAGGGACCTCACTCCTCTTGTATGGATAACTATATGTATATCTCTGTAATGTCTGATTTCTGTCTATGTATGTACCCCCAGAATTGTAAAGTGCTGCGGAATCTGTTGGCGCTATATAGATAAAAATTATTATTATTATAAATTATTCCCTAATCTACAAAGCAGAAATCTGCAACATAAAATTCACAGTATAAAATCTGCAGCAAACACAGTACATGTGAATGTTCCCTTAAAGACAAAGCAGCATGTGCTACATTTAGGCTGGATTTCCCCAAAGTATCCAAAAAACAAAAACTCCAGTATTGCTGCATGGTATAGACCAGTCCCCATATGTATACTGCTTGTAGATGAATGGTGGTCTGCTCATCCTGAATGTGCAGGGTAGGAGGATGGAGATAGTAGGGAGAAGCTTTGTACCTAATGGGCCCCATGTCAGGTGCACCAAACTACCCCTGCTCGCTCAGGGACCTGTCAGGGCAAAAATGCCCTAATGTGGGTGGAGCCATATGCTACACCCAGGGCATGTGACTGTGCCAACATGTGATTTTCTTTTTGAGCCATTTTTTATGTGTATTTTTTTTACAACTTGGCGCCGGCTACAAGCTGCCGTAACAATCTCCCCGACTATTCCTTTTGGATGGAACCAGTTTGGAGTACAGTAAATGATAGGGTGACCATAGGGCATTGGAGAGGAATTGGACCGGGCAGTGGTCGCTTTTATTAGGGTGCTTACACCCCGACAGGTCCCTTAGCAAGCAGGGGTAGTTTGGTGCACCTGACATAGGGCCTATTAGGGACATAGGTGCTCCCTACTATCTCTATCCTCCTACCCTGCACATTCGGGATGAGCAGACTACCATTGATCTACAAGCAGTATACATATGGTGAGATTGTCATATACTTTAGTACAGGGGCGTTGCTAGGGTCCTAAAACATCCGGGGCATGGGCCCTCTGAGTGCCGTCATAAGCGGATAGTAATAATGCCCCCTGCTGAGTCCCCATATAGTAATAAGGCCTCCTGCTGTACCCTCCATATAGTAATAATGCCCCCTGCTGTGTCCCCATATAGTAATAAGGCCTCCTGCTGTACCCTACATATAGTAATAATGCCCCCTGCTGTGTCCCCATATAGTAATAAGGCCTTCTGCTGTACCCTCCATATAGTAATAATGCCCCCTCTGCTGTTAACCCACAATTAACCCGATCACCATCCCCACGCACACTACCCCACCTGACCCCCTTCACTAACACACTACCCCACCTGACCTCCTCCACACACTACCCCTCACATACACACTATGCCATTTGACCCCCCCCCCACACACACACATAGTGCCCCTTTTGGTAGCTAATGCCCCCACAGTACCTCATATAGTAGCCAATCCCCCCACAGTGCCCCATATAGTAGCCAATCCCCCCACAGTGCCCTATATAGTAGCCAATCCCCCCACAGTGCCCCATATAGTAGCCAATCCCCCCATAGTGCCTGGTATAGTATCTAATCCCCCCAATAGTGGCCCATATAGTATCCAATACCCCCATAGTGCCCATATAGTATCCAATACCCCCATTAGTGCCCCATATAGTAGCCAATCCCCCCACAGTGCCGCATATAGTAGCCAATCCCCCACAGTGCCCCATAGAGTAGCCAATACCCCATAGTGCCTGGTATAGTATCTAATCCACCCATAGCGCCCGGTATAGTATCTAGTGACCCATATAGTATCCAATACCCCGAATAGTTCCCCATATAGTATCCAATACCCCCCAATAGTGCCCCATATAGTAGCCAATACCCCCATAGTTCCCCATATAGTATCCAATCTCCCCAATAGTGCCCCATATAGTAGCCAATACCCCCATATAGTAGCCAATACCCCCATATGCCCATATAGTATCCAGTACCCACCAATAGTGCCCCATTTAGTAGCCAATACCCCCCAATGGTGCCCCATATAGTATCTAATACCCCCCATATAGTAGCCAATACGCCTCAATAGTGCCTCATATAGTCACCCAATCCAGACCCTCCCCTCTGTGCAGTGCCCTACTATTGACACCAGCCCGGCCAGCGCACTTCCCCACCAGAAAAAAAACAAAAACAAAACCTCACCTGTCACCCGTTCCCAGCAGCTCCTCTCCCGGCAGCGCGCGGTCTTCTGTGATCTTCCGGTGCAGGCAGCATAGTACAGAGACGCTGCTTTGGTCGATTGCCCCTGCAGCCTCTATAATTTATGATAGAGGCTGCCTGACACATACGGCGCAGGTAGTGTCTCTTTACCATACTGCCGGCACTGGAAGATCACAGGAGACCGCGGGCCGCTGGGAGAGGAGCTGCAGCTGCAGCACTGCCCGTTCCAAAAGTGTCTAGCAGTGGGCGGCCTCCTTATGACAACGTGCCCGGACGTGCTCCTCCAATCCAATCAGCTCAGAGCGGGAGCTTGGGGCCGCTGCGGTGGGCCGTGGTGCACGAATCCAATCAACACATGCGCCACGGCCTGTCCCACCAGCCCCACGCTCCCGCTCTGTGCTGATTGGATTGGAGGAGCACGTCCGGGCAGGCAGTAGGTGAGGCGGAGGGGCAGTCGCGGCCATCAAAAGAGCCACATCTGGCCTGCAAGACCGGGGCAGCAAAGATCCGTGGCAGAAGCCTCAGTGTTAAACAGAGACTCTATGAGAGGGCTCACACGCTTCCTCTCTCCTCCGCTCTCCGCTCCAAGAATTGACATGTCAATGCCACTTGACATTGAGGCAGGCGGCACCCTTACAGTTTGGGGTCTACAGTATAGCAGCTTTTTGCCAGTAAATGTATGTTACACCTAATAATAAATCAGAGTGCATTCTAATATATATATATATATATATATATATATATATATATATATATATATATATACAGTGCCGGACTGGGTCCCTCCGCCTGCACACTGGCTGTCTGCCAGCTGGGCCCCAGACAATAATACAGTGCTGCTCTGGGGGCCCTGCCCAACATTCTGTTTGTGGGGGACCGCGGCTGCCGGATCTACTTGCGGCCGCTCTGCCCCTTTGAATTACCCTCCAATAGGAGAAGACGTGCCGCGCGCAGGCACGTCTGCTAGAGCGTTCTCCTCCCGGTGACGTCACTTCGTGGACGCACACCGGCGCGGAGGAACAAGGAGCGGAGGCCAGGAGGCCTGAAGAGGGAAGAAGCCCAGGACGCTGCATGGGACCGGAGCTCCAGGAGGGAGAGAGACTGCTGGGGATCGCTGTGAGAGGTGAGTAGGCTTTTATTATTTTGTTTTTAATTCTACATGGGGAATGCTGCACAGAGGGGCTATGTATTGGGGGGATGCTGCACAGAGGGGGGGCTATGTATTGGGGGATGCTGCACAGAGGGGCTATATTTTGGGGGATGCTGCACAGAGGGGCTATGTATTGGGGGGATGCTGCACAGAGGGGCTATATTTTCTGGGATGCTGCACAGAGGGGCTATGTATTGGGGGATGCTGCACAGAGGGGGGCTATGTATTGGGGGATGCTGCACACAGGGGCTATGTATTGGGGGATGCTGCACAGAGGGGGGCTATGTATTGGGGGGATGCTGCACAGAGGGGGGCTATGTATTGGGGGGATGCTGCACAGAGGGGGGCTATGTATTGGGGGGGATGCTGCACAGAGGGGTTATGTATTGGGGGATGCTGCACAAAGGGGCTATGTATTGGGGGATGCTGCACAGAGGGGCTATGTATTGGGGGATGCTGCACAGAGGGGCTATGTATTGGGGGATGCTGCACAGAGGGGGGCTATGTATTGGGGGGATGCTGCACAGAGGGGCTATATTTTGGGGGATGCTGCACAGAGGGGCTATATTTTGGGGGATGCTGCACAGAGGGGCTATGTATTGGGGGATGCTGCACAGAGGGGGGCTATGTATTGGGGGATGCTGCACACAGGGGCTATGTATTGGGGGATGCTGCACAGAGGGGGGCTATGTATTGGGGGGATGCTGCACAGAGGGGGGCTATGTATTGGGGGGATGCTGCACAGAGGGGGGCTATGTATTGGGGGGATGCTGCACAGAGGGGTTATGTATTGGGGGATGCTGCACAAAGGGGCTATGTATTGGGGGATGCTGCACAGAGGGGCTATGTATTGGGGGATGCTGCACAGAGGGGCTATGTATTGGGGGATGCTGCACAGAGGGGGGCTATGTATTGGGGGGATGCTGCACAGAGGGGCTATATTTTGGGGGATGCTGCACAGAGGGGCTATATTTTGGGGGATGCTGCACAGAGGGGCTATGTATTGGGGGATGCTGCACAGAGGGGGGCTATGTATTGGGGGATGCTGCACACAGGGGCTATGTAGTGGGGGATGCTGCACAGAGGGGGGCTATGCATTGGGGGATGCTGCACAGAGGGGGCTATGTATTGTGGGGGGATGCTACACAGAGGGGGCTATGTATTGGGGGATGCTGCACAGAGGGGGCTATGTATTGGGGGATGCTGCACAGAGGGGCTATATTTTGGGGGATGCTGCACAGAGGGGCTATGTATTGGGCGATGCTGCACAGAGGGGCTATATATTGGGGGATGCTGCACAGAGGGGGCTATGTATTGGGGGGATGCTGCACAGAGGGGTTATGTATTGGGGGATGCTGCACAGAGGGGCTATGTATTGTGGGGATGCTGCACAGAGGGACTATGTATTGGGGATGCTGCACAGAGGGGGCTATGTATTGGGGATGCTGCACAGAGGGGGCTATGTATTAGGGGGATGCTGCACAGAGGGGTTATGTATTGGATGCTGCACAGAGGGGCTATGTATTGGGGGATGCTGCACAGAGGGGGCTATATATTGGAGGATGCTGCACAGAGGGGGCTATGTATTGGGGGATGCTGCACAGAGGGGGCTATGTATTGGGGGGATGCTGCACAGAGGGGGCTATGTATTGGAGGATGCTGCACAGAGGGGCTATGTATTGGGGGGGATGCTGCACAGTGTGGCTATATTTTGGGGGATGCTGCACAGAGGGGGCTATGTATTGGGGGATGCTGCAGAGAGGGGTTATGTATTGTGGGGATGCTGCACAGAGGGGGGCTATGTATTGGGGGATGCTGCACAGAGGGGGGCTATGTATTGGGGGATGCTGCACAGAGGGGCTATGTATCGGGGGATGCTGCACAGAGGGGCTATGTATTGGGGGATGCTGCACAGAGGGGCTCTATTTTGGGGGATGCTGCACAGAGGGGGCTATGTATTGGGGGATGCTGCACGGAGGGGTTATGTATTGGGGGATGCTGCACAGAGGGGGTTATGTATTGGGGGATGCTGCACAGAGGGGCTATGTATTGGGGGGATGATGCACAGAGGGGGTTATGTATTGGGGGATGCTGCACAGAGGGGCTATGTATTGGGGGGATGCTGCACAGAGGGGTTATGTATTGGGGGATGCTGCACAGAGGGGCTATGTATTGGGGGGGGATGCTGCACAGAGGGGTTATGTATTGTGGGGAGGGATGCTGCACAGAGGGGGGCTATGTATTGGGGATGCTGCACAGAGGGGCTATGTATTGGGGGATGATGCACAGAGGGGCTATGTATTGGGGGATGCTACACAGAGGGGCTATATTTTGGGGGATGCTGCGCAGAGGGGCTATGTATTGGGGGATGCTGCACAGAGGGGGCTATGTATTGGGGGATGCTGCACAGAGGGGCTATGTATTGGGGGATGCTGCACAGAGGGGCTATGTATTGGGGGATGCTACACAGAGGGGCTATATTTTGGGGGATGCTGCACAGAGGGGCTATGTATTGGGGGGATGCTGCACAGAGGGGGCTATGCATTCTGATCTCCCATACAGCATCCAGTGTACAATACACCTAAGATCCTCCAACTATAACAGCTGGAGACACTACAACTCCCAACATTTACTGACAGTCTACAGCTCTTAGAATATGTTGGGATTTGTAGTACAGTGAATAGACAATCCTCTGATAACAACTGGCGCTGTAGAGATTTATCGCTGGACCTTCAGGATCCTCTACATTGCAATTATTTTTAAAGGGTCATCCTCTCAGAAACTACAACTCTCATTATACCCTGAGAGATTTAGTGTAGGGTATTCTGAGAGCTCCAGTTCGACTGAAAACATGTTATTCATTAGGAAGTTGTCACAGATACTGATGAATCAAGGAAAGGGTCGGGTCAGCATGTCCTGTCTCACTGGATTTTTATTGGTGGGCCCCAAGGATCATTTCCTCTGGTGGGCCCCAGGTACCCCAGTACGACACTGTATATATATATATATATATATATATATATATATATATATATATATATATATATATATATATATATGTTTATTTATTTTTATTTAAAGGAGTACTCCAGTCATCATGCAAAAAATAACATTTATTCTTAGAACGTATCTAGCAGACAATACACAGAACCCTGCTGACATGGTCATTTTTGTAATTACACATCAATAAATAGTTGTACCATGCCGGGTTTGTTACAGCGCGCTCTCCTCCAGTGCTCTCCTCCATTTGCGGCAAATCCGGAGCTCCATGCTGCCTCACACACGGAGAGTGACCGGTACAGTTCTTTACCACTCACAGCTCGGCCGCTATGGAGGATGGCCGGGCTGCTGTGCACTGCGGGGGTCCATAGCTGTGCTGCTTGACAACGTCCCGGCTCTACAAGCAGATGGGGAAGCCTGTCGTGGAATCCTCCCCCCCCCCCCACCATTACAATGCGGAGGAGATGCTGCCGTGCGAGTAGTGGGGGGAGGATTCCACTACAGGCTTCCCCATCTGCCCGTATAGCCGGGACAATGTACAGCAGTCGTTGTGCCTTCCCTTCCATAGGCCATCCCCAGAACATTGTGCAAGAGCAGCGGTGGCCCCGTTCATCCATAGGGCACCTCCCCCTTGACAAACCCGAGCGACATGTCAGAGGTGCTGTATGATGGGGGATTACACTCCAGGCTTCCCTGTCTGCCTGTAGTGCTCGTAGAGGGACAATGTCCAGCGGCACCCCTCTTGTATGTCAGCATCTCAGTGGCTGTGTAATGGGGGGGGGGGATATCACTGCAGGCTTCCCCGCCACCCCCTCTGTGACTCTCCAGCTGTTAAATTCTTTATTTAGAGAAACAGCAGGGAAACACAACAACACTCCAGTGCGCCAGTACACATAGCAAGTTGCCCACCAAAATAACACAGGAGCAGCTGTGTACAACTCCCATTATGCCCTGGTGACATTACATGACGGGAGTTGTAGTGATGCAACTTGGAGAGCTCCAGATTGCAGAACTACAACTCTCATCTTGTACCATCACCACAACATGAGGATGGGGCTTGTAGTTATGCAACCAGGAGAACTCCAAGTTGGAAAACTACAACTCCCATAAAGTGTTGTCCCCACACCATGATCATGGGAGTTGTAGTTCTACAACCTAGAGCATTCCTGGTTGCATAATTACAACTCCCATCTTGTACCATCACCACAACATGAGGATGGGGCTTGTAGTTATGCAACCAGGAGAGCTTCAGGTTGCAGAACTACAAATCCCATACTGTACCATATATATTATAATTATTTTTATTATTTGACCTTAGAGATCACACAGTAGATCCTGACCCAGCATTGTCACACATTACTGCACATCTGGATAAAGTCTTAGGCCAGGCCCATGGCTTATGTGTGCTATGTGATTTCTCTCTCTACCTTATAGGAGTATATTCCTTCCTATGTCCGCAGAGGTGCTGGAGATCACATAACACACACAGTGCATGAGCCCGGCCATAGACCACAGCCACCACCCAGCAGTTATCATGGCCCAACTAAGCCCCGCCCCCTGCATGGAACATGGCAAAATGGCAGTTGGAAATGGCTGAACATGGGGAATAAGTAACAGGGTGTAAGGTATTTATAGCTCCCCATTCTACACATCTCCTCCCATCACCACTGTCTCCTATGGGGGGGGGGGCACCTATGTGATCATGTGACCAGGGAGGAGTATCTACAGGTACAGATACTCCTGGACAGGACACCCCACTATGTACACAACCCCATCTCTATACAAACATCCCACAGTGTATCCTATCTGCTATACCCTGCTATAATGGATGGGGAATTCTCACTCACATGTTCCTCGTAGACAACGGGAAAGTCCGTATCCTCCACGAACTGGTCCTCCTCGCTGTAGATGATGTTCAGCTCTTCCTCCATGACTATAAGTCTTCTCCTGTCGTCAATCTCTCACAAATCGCCTATGTGTGTGAGAAAAAAAAAAGATTACATGGAGAAAACTGATTAAGAATAGAAAATAACAATATATACCAGGAGCCAATGGATATGCATACTTACACTCCAACTACTAATAAAGCTCTGAAGGGTCCAGTTTGTAAACAAATGACATCATGATTTTCAATAATCTTTATTTAAACATCTTGATACAAACACTTGTACTAACCATACAATGAACAGTCGGCCATTGGCAGGAATTAGGGTGAATAAAATCTTGGTCTATGCGCTCGGCTGTAGTTTTTTATTATGATTTATACTGATATTTGATAATGTTGCTCAAAAAAACAAAAAAGTACATTTGATAACAGGTTCCAGTCCCTTCCTATAAGAATAGTTTTTCCAATATAATTACTATTTTATTCATAGTTTTATATAAGGGTAATAAGTGATTATTATTACATATCTGTCGCTACTTTCCCGCCTGCTGTGCCTGTGTAGGGTTCAGGTCTCTTTTGGGGTTTAGTGTTTATGTTCATCTTGACTATTGTGCACAGTTTGCCATAGGCGGCCATTATAACAAATATGTGTATGGAGAAGTCCAGTCTCCTACACTCAATACACTTCAGCCTGTGACAATATGGGGCATTGCATCTGGTTACAGGGCGCATAGCTAACTACTATTGTTATTGTATATGGCGACAGAGAGCCTCTCTAGCTACATAGGGCATTGTTTCTGGCTTCAGGGGCCACTGTATCTGGGTAAAGGGGCCATAATGTATATGGTTAAAGGAGACATTGTGTTTTATTATGGGGGCATATCTAGTGGTAAGGGTCATTCTAACGGGTTATAGGGGCATTGTATCTGGCTGTAGCAGACGTGATATTAGATCCAGGTAGTATATCTAGTAACAAGGGATATTGTATCTGGTTATAGGGGTATTGTATCTGGTTATAGGAGCATTGTATCTGGTTATAAGCATATTGTATCTGGTTATAGGGGCATTGTATCTGGTTATAGGGGCATTGTATCTGGTTATAGGAGCATTGTATCTGGTTATAGGGGTATTGTATTATAGGGAGTTATATATTGTATCTGGTTATAGGAGCATTGTATCTGGTTATAGGGGTATTGTATCTGGTAATAGGGGTATTGTATCTAGTTATGGGAGCATTGTATCTGGTTATAGGGGCATTGTATCTGGTTATAGGGGTATTGTATCTGGTTATAGGGGTATTGTATCTGGTTATAGGGGTACTGTATCTGGTTATAGGGGTACTGTATCTGGTAATAGGGGCATTGTATCTGGTCATAGGGGTATTGTATCTGGTTATAGGGGCATTGTATCTGGTTATAGGGGCATTGTATCTGGTCATAGGGGCATTGTATCTGGTTATAGAGGTATTGTATCTGGCTACAGGAGGCACAGTGTTAAATTGGTGGGAAGTAAGTGTAACTTTCTTTCCGTTTGCAAGGCATTGTTTTGGGTTATATGGGGCATTACTGGCTACAGGGGGCATTGTACAGTATGTGTTTTTAAAGAACATACTGTATCTGACTACAGGGGACATTGCATCTGGTCATAGGGGGCATATCTGGTTATATGGGGTGTTGTAACTGGCTGTAGGGAGCATTGTATCTAGCTACTGAGGCATTACCACTGGCTATAGGGGTCCTATCTGTCTACAGGGACCACTGTATCTGGCTGCAGGCGGCATTTCTAGCTACAGGGGCCTTATTATTTTATTATTGGCAAAAGGGGATGTTATTATAGGGGAATGGGGGCATTATACCTGGCTACGGGGCTCCATATTACTGGGGAAGGGGCATTACTAATGGCTACAGGGCTCCATATTACTGGGGAAGGGGCATTACTAATGGCTACAGGGCTCCATATTACTGGGGAAGGGGCATTACTAATGGCTACAGGGGGCACTGTTACTGGGGAAGGGGCATTACTAATGGCTACAGGGGACACAAATATTTGAGAAGGAAGCATAATAACTGGGACATACAGGTCAGTCACATTGTTATTGAGGGATCTGATCTGGAAAGGAGCTGCTGACAGAGCCTATGGCTGCAGTGGGATCTTAGTCCTTGGGGTCTCATTGAGTAAATCATATCACTTGGGGGTACTCTTCTTCCTTCTCTAATCCCTGACCCTCTGCATCTCTTTCCTTCTGCCTAAATTCCTTTTTCCTTTTGTCTATTCTTATTTTAAGGATTCTCCTTAAGTGTTAGCGTCATCTCAAACTATACAGTCTGTGGCTAGGTTCACACTATGTAACTGTGCGGCTGTATTTTTTATTCGGCTGTAAATGTGCAGATGAAACTACGGCCGTGGGAAAAAATAGACATGCGGCTCAAAACATACGGTCATTTACTTGGAAATCTGGTTCAACTAAAAATAACAAATAAAATCTTAAGAAAGTGATGCAAACACCTCTGGATGCATCTGGGAAAGCAGGGAACACAGTTTACATGAATTGCTATTACCGGGGTTTGCGATCCTCTGCACTAATGCCGATGTCTCTCATGGTTAATCTATTAAAATAATAAAACACATTTTCGTTGTAATAAAGTGCCTTTCGTTGTTCACTAATTAAATTTAAACTAATCCATCATTTTGCAATTAAATATACTGTTAAAATAAATAGATATATAAATAAATGTATATTTATATATATATTTATTTTTTGACAGTACATTTAATTGCACAATGATGGATTCGTTAGAATTAAATTATTGACCAAAGAAACTGAATTTATTTCATCGAAAATGTGTTTTCTTAATTAAATATGAATTAGTACAGGAAGCTCCATAAGCCGTTAATTCATATGCCGGCAATAGAGCTTTCTGTACTAATCATCACTTTACTTTAATGAAAACATCAAATGTTTCTTCTAATTATGTTATCACAATAGCATTATTAGAAGAAACATTTAGAATTATATGTGCGCTCAGCTGATTGGCTGATCGGCTGAGCGCACATATAATGAGCCGGTCCGCAGTACAGTGACTTCATTGTGCTGCGGACCAGCGAAGAGGACACATCGGGGTGAGTATACAGCTCTCCGCACCCCCTCCCCAGCACTGCACCCCTCCCAGCAAGGAAGGGGGGGTCAGTTAACCCCTTCCTTGCTGGGATGGGTGCAGTCTGACATCAGTCTGGCCCCCTAGGGGTTAAGGGGGATGCAATACATCCTCCCTTAACCCCTTGGGGGCCAGACTGTAAGCAGCGATCTGTAAAGATGCTGCATACTGTAAGGAGCACAACACCGCTCACAATGATGGGTGTTGTGCTCCTGTTTGTGTGTTTTTTGTGTGTTTCTCCCTTTTTGTTTTTCAGATATCGGTATCCTGGGGATTACGTCGGATTCCGTGGACTACGTCGATGACCAGCGTTTTTTTAATATAATGGTCAATGAGGGGTGTGGGGGTGTTTTTATTTGAATAAAAAAATTTTCAACTTGTGTCTTGTCTTTATTTCTTTACTTTATAGACTTAGTAGTGGAAGCCGTCTAATAGACGGAATCCATTACTAAGTTGGGGCCTAGTGTTAGCCGGTATAAAATGGCTAACACTAACCCCCTATTATTACCCCAGTACCCAATGCCACCAGGGGTACTGGGAAGAGCCGGGTGCCAGTGGTCCCGGCAGTGGCGTCGCTAGGCAGTTTTATTCGGGGTTTATGCCCCGAATAAAATGCCTGCTGCCCCGGATCTCTTCTGCCCCGCTCTTGCGAGCCAGATGCGGCTCTTTTGATGGCCGCATCTGGCTCGCAGATTGCAGCTGCTGCTGTCCTCCTTACCTACTGGCCGCCCACAGCGCCCGGACATGCTCCTCCATCCAATCAGCGGAAACCGGGAGTGTGGGGCCGCTGCGGTGGGCCGTGGTGCACGCATCCAAATAACGTGTGCGCCACGGCCAACCGCAGCGGCCCCACGCTCCCACTCTGAGCTGATTGAGTTGTAGGAGCACCTCCGGCCGCTACGGTAGGTGAGGCGGACAGCAGCAGCCGCGATCTAGAAGGAGGTGAGCAGGCACGGGGGGAGAGAAACGGGCGAGACGCACAGGGGGAAAGAAGCAAGGGGGGAGAGAGACATGGGGGAGAGAAACGGGAGAAAAGCATGGGGGAGAGAAACGGGAGAAAAGCATGGAGGAGAGAAACAGGGGAGAAGGTAACAGAGGAGAGAAACAGGGGAGAAAGCATGGGGGAGAGATAGAGGGGAGAAAAGCATGAGGGAGAGAAAGAGGGGAGAAAGTAACAGAGGAGAGAAACAGGGGAGAAAGTAACAGAGGAGAGAAACAGGGGAGAAAGCATGGGGGAGAGAAACAGGGGAGAAAGCATGGTAGAGAGAAACAGGGGAGAAAGCATGGGGGAGAGAAAGCATGGGGGAGAGAAACAGGGGAGAAAGCATGGGGGTGAGAAACAGGGGAGAAAGCATGGGGGAGAAAAACAGGGGAGAAAGCATGGGGGAGAGAAACAGGGGAGAAAGCATGGGGGAGAGAAACAGGGGAGAAAAACATGGGGGAGAGAAACAGGGGAGAAAGGCATGGGGGAGAGAAACAGGGGAGAGAAACTCAGAGGGCCCGGGCCCCAGATGTTTTAGGACCCTAGCAACGCCCCTGGGTCCCGGAGTGACAAAATTGGCGCTCCTGGACCGGGCGGCAGCAGGCTGGTAAGAATTAGGCTGGGGAGGGCCTAAACCAATGGCTCTTCCCACCCTGATCTTACCAGGCTGCTGTTGTTTGTTTTTTAACCCGGCTGGTTATAAAAATAGGGGGGACCCTATGCGGGTTTTTTTTTAATTATTTCTTTATTTAAAAAAAAAAACGCATACGGTCCCCCCTATTTTTATAACCAGCCGGGTTAAAAACCAAACGACAGCAGCCTGGTAACACCAGGGTGGGAAGAGCCATTGGTTTAGGCCCTCCCCAGCCTAAATCTTACCAGCCTGCTGCCGCCCGGTCCAGGAGCGCCAATTTTGATGCTCCGGGACCACTGGCACCCGGCTCTTCCCAGTACCCCTGGCGGCATTGGGTACTGGGGTAATAATAGGGGGTTAGTGTTAGCCATTTTATACCGGCTAACACTAGGCCCCAACTTAGTAATAGATTCCGTCTATTAGACGGCTTCCACTACTAAGTCTATAAAGTAAGAAATAAAGACAAGACACAAGTTAAAAAAAATTTTTATTCAAATAAAAACACCCCCACACCCCTCATTGACCATTTTATTTAAAAAAAACATAAAAAAAACGCTGGTCATCGACGTAGTCCACGGAATACGACGTAATCCCCAGGATACCGATATCTGAAAAACAAAAAGGGAGAAACACACAAAAACACACAAACAGGAGCACAACACCCATCATTGTGAGCGGTGTTGTGCACCTTACAGTATGCAGCATCTTTACAGATCGCTGCTTACAGTCTGGCCCCCAAGGGGTTAAGGGAGGATGTATTGCATCCCCCTTAACCCCTTGGGGGCCAGACTGATATCAGACTGCACCCATCCCAGCAAGGAAGGGATTAAGTGATCCCCCTTCCTTGCTGGGAAGGGTGCAGTGCTGGGGAGGGGTGGGGAGAGCTCTATACTCACCCCGATGTGTCCTCTTCGCTGGTCGCAGCACAATGAAGTCACTGTACTGCGGACCGGCTCATTATATGTGCGCTGAGCCGATCAGCCAATCAGCTGAGCGCACATATAATTCTAAATGTTTCTTCTAATAATGCTATTGTGATAACATAATTAGAAGAAACATTTGATGTTTTCATTAAAGTAAAGTGATGATTAGTACAGAATGCTCTATTGCCGGCATATGAATTAACGGCTTATGGAGCTTCCTGTACTAATTAATATTTAATTAATAAAACACATTTTCGATGAAATAAATTCAGTTTCGTTGGTCAATAATTTAATTCTAACGAATCCATCATTGTGCAATTAAATATACTGTCAAAAAATAAATATATATATAAATATACATTTATTATATATCTATTTATTTTAACAGTATATTTAATTGCCAAATGATGGATTCGTTAGAATTAAATTATTGACCAACGAAAGAGACTTTATTACAAAGAAAATGTGTTTTATTAATTTAATATATTAACTATTAGAGGCATCGGCATTCGGCATCATTGCCGGCTATTTTTGAAGTACTCCGTACGGACCGCCTGTCAATCCTCGGCCGCATGTCCAGCCGCAAACAATGGTCTTGTTCATTTTTTACGGGTCCGTTTACGATCGGGCCGTAGATTCATACATAGTGTGCACTGTGCAGCCGTATATCCTATACTTTCCAGCGTACGCATGAACCACCAAAAATACCGCTGCACAATTACAGCCGCAAATACAGCCGCACAGTTACATAGTCTGAACCTGGCCTGTAGCTGTATTTTAGTTTTTCTTCAAGATCTCTCCAAGCATTCGATACAAGTATTCAGCAGGACCCGTTTAGATGATTCTATACTGAAGTTCCAGTATCTTCTTAAAGGCGTTGTGCAGCAAAAATCTTTTTCTTTCATATCAACTGGTGTCAGAAAGTTATATAGATTTGTAATTTACCTCTATCAAAAAATCTCAAGTCTTCTCATACTTATTAGCTGCTGTATGTCCTGCAGGAAATCAGTTGATTTTCGCAGGATAACCCCTGTAAACCTTTAGAGATTGTGCTACACAATTCTGCCTGTAAACAGGCCCACTTATATACTTATATAGCACAGTTCTAATGCTCACCTAGGCCCACCTAGATGGTTGTATGGCCTGACTCTAATATTCCCATAGGCCCACCCGGATGATCACAGAGCACAGCTCCAACAATCACCTAGGCCGAACTAGAGGGCTAAATAGCACAGTTCCCACTTTCATCTCGGCAATCATAGATAGTTATAGTTACTTTTTCAGTGTTAACCTAGGCCTACTTACATGATTATATAGTTAAGCTCCAATATTTGCCCGGGCTCACTTACATGAGTATATAGCTCAGCTCCAATATTTGCTCAGTCCCACCCAGGTGAACATCTAGCACAGCTCCAACAATCACCTAGACCCCTTCAGATAAATATAAACCATCCTTAGCGGCCATTTACACAGAAAGATTATCTGCCAGATTATCTGCTAAAGATTTGAAGCCAAAGCCAGGAATGGATTTGAAAAGAGGAGAAATCTCAGGCTTTCCTTTATGACCTGATCTCTTTTTATAGTCTGTTTCAGGCTTTGGCTTCAAATCTTTGTCAGATAATCTTTCTGTGTAAATGGACCCTTACAATGTTCACGCAGGCCCACCCAGGGTACTTCTCCTCCCCTGGACCATTTTCTTTCCCTAATATTGCCCTTGTAAAGGTGAGAGCTCGCTGCAATACCTTTTTTCCCACCAGAATAGACACAATTTTTCCCCAATATTTTCTCAGTTGGGCACATGCCCAGAAGAAATGTAACATATATAATCCGTGTGAATTCTAAACTTCCGTGAATCCTGCAAATTCTTTTTGTTTGTGAGTAAGGAGACCTAACCAATCCTTCGCATTCCATATTATTCGTACTCCACCTCATTTTAATTTGACAAATAATTTTTTTTCTCCTTCTTCCTTTGTTTGGGCGTCAATGTGATGCATAGCATTTTTGCCTTTCAGTGTGAAAGTCTTTGAGATTTTGGACGTTATTCGGGTCTGCATTTTTACCCAAAGTTTGTATTCAGGTCAAGATGTTGACTAATCAGCAGCTGAGTGCTACTTTACCCACTGATTGGTGGAAACCAGCTCTCAGGGTATGCTGGGAGTTGTAGTTTCTGAGAGAACAACACTTTAATAAATCACTGTGTGCAGAGTCTCCTGGTGGCTGCAATCTGTGGGTGACAATCCACAATCCACAATCCAATCCAATTGTACACAGGCTCTGCACACTATAGAAGTGATTGCAGTGCTGTTACTAATGACTCATAAGTGACGTCTTCTCCGATTGCCGTCGCTCACTTTTAGCTTTCTTCTCCATCTGGCGCAGCCATCATGAAGACTTCTCCGACCACAACTTGTCTGCAGGCGGGCAGCTGGGGGTGACTGGAGTGCTGTGGGTGGCAGGGGGAGCAGCTGGGGTGACAGTGGGAGCAGCTCGGGGTAGCAGGGGCAGGGGGAGAATCTAGGGAGGCAGGGGGAGCAGCTGGGGAGCAGGGTTAACAGCTGTGGGCAGAGGGAGCAGCTGGGGGAGCAGATGGGGGGCAGCTAAGGTGGCAGGGAGAAGATGGGGGACAGCTGGGGTGGCAGCTGGGTTGACAGGGGCAGGGGGAGCAGCAGGGGCAGCAGCTGGGGGGACAGGCAGGGGGAGCAGATGGGGGCAGGGAGAGCAGCTGGGGGGGCAGGGAAGAAGCTCGGGGGCAGGGAGAGCAGATAGGGGCAGGGAGAGTTGCTGGGGGGTGCAGGGGGAGAGGCGGGGCAGCTTCCAGCACAGACAGCTTCTATCACAGGCCGGAAGCTCACAGCTACAGCCCCACAGTGCCTGAGCTTCTCTCCTGCTTGGCAGCGCGCATGATGTCATCGCGCCAAGCAGCAGAGAATTTTGGGACCGCAGGGCTGCAGCTGTGAGCTTCCGGCCTGTGATAGAGGCTGTCTGTGCAGGAAGAAGCTCGCCCCGGACCCAAAGCTGGAACCAAAGCTGAACCCCGGCACAGGATGTAATACAAGATGTAACTCAGGATCAGTACAGGATAAGTAATGTAATGTATGTACACAGGGACCCCACTAGCAGAATAGTGAGTGCAGCTCTGGAGTATAATACAAGATGTAACTCAGGATCAGTACAGGATCAGTAATGTAATGTATGTACACAGTGACCCCACTAGCAGAATAGTGAGTACAGCTCTGGAGTATAATACAGGATGTAACTCAGGATCAGTACAGGATAAGTAATGTATGTACATAGTGACCCCACCAGCAGAATAGTGAGTGCAGCTCTGCATTATAATACAGGATGTAGCTCAGGTTCTCCAATTATTTTCTCTATATTATCTATATTTATTCTGTGCAATGCTAAATAGGGATAACAGCAGTTCTATGCAGTTTTCTAGCTGTATAGCACATCTGGAGTAATACTACTGTAGTGTAGGACCATGCTGGGACATCTCATTACTCATGTAGAAATAATGAGCGGCTTCCACACAACCTCGGATGTAACAGACCCAGAAATGTTATTAACGGATTAAAATCAATCAGGGCACATTTTCGTCTGTGGAAGGGGAACGCACGCCGAGGGCCGGTGGGCCACCAGCCAATATCTTCCATGCCTTGCAGAATCACTAAGTCACATAGCATAAAGCAGGAGACATAACACAGCTTGGGAAACATTTCAAGTATTACATGTCATAGAAAGCTATGCTGTGACCTTGTCTGAGCAACAACATTCAAGGACGAGTCTTCTGATATTAGAGGGGGTGTCTAAGAGAACACAAGGTGGTCCCTTCTAGGACAGGTTCATGTCATTGCAGCCCTCTACACTGGGACAGGATCATCCCCCTCTGACTTATTTCTTAATGTTGATACAGATGAGACATCTAGAGCAGTCTCCTACTATTCATATAAAGAGTGGTCCTGACTCTAACTTCTCATATCTTCCTTTATTTGGCTTAAAGCTCTAAATTTTCTGCAACAATAAAATTCTTATCATCTACGGCCACCACTAGGGGGCACTAATTGAAGACACATCATGACTGATAATAATAGTGATCATACATTTGTATACAGTGAGCTCACAAACCTACAATCTTACTGTTGGGGTCTATTCACATAGATACAGTCATATGAGACAATAGTGAGTGCAGCTCTGCAGTATAATACAGGATGTAACTCTGATCAAATGTTGCATTTTTGGTAATATTTTAAAATTTTAATGTAATAAAATGCACAAATGGGAACAGAGAGCGATAGTTTTGGTGGCTGGAGGACAGTGATCCTGCAGAGTCCTGAGAGGTGAGTAAGACCTGATTTCAGCACCAGCTCTCCGGACAGCTCCAAGTTTTGAATCCCTATAGAGAAGCAGAGTAGCAGAGATTTATAACTACAGGCTCATCAGGAGGTACTACAAGGCTCAGCATACCTTCTGCCAGGAAATATCAGGTCGCTCCCTGGTCCTAAAAGGATTTATCCTCTTCCCATAGTGAATCCTGGTGCCATCTATACCCCAGGAAAGGGATGAGCACACACCCGGCTGTCCACATAATGGAGAACCTGACCCATCAGACCAGTCACCTTCTTCTATTGCTCCATGTTCAGTTCTCTATTACAGACACTACTGGGGGGGACAGGGACTACTGGGGTATGACTGGTCTGCAGGGCCCCATACATCTCATGTGTGATCTGACTCCTTTCCACCATAGCCAGCAGGAATCATTTTTATAATACAGGATGTAACTCGGGATCAGTACAGGATAAGTAATGTAATGTAAGTACACAGTGACCTCACCAGCAGAATAGTGAGTGCAGCTCTGCAGTATAAAGCCATGTTCACACCCTGGAACAGACTGGGCGTTCCGTGACCCGTACGGTCTCTAAAAAAAAGATCTTTGGCGCCGCAGCTTTCTGATGCGGGCACATCCATGGGCGCCCGCATCAGAACTTCCCACAGCACACAATGAAGCTTGCGGCCGGGGCCGCTCGCTTCATTGAGTGAACTGATATGGCTGAATAGTGGCCGCAGAAAACTGACATGTCAGTTCTTTGCAACGCTGTGAGGTATCCCAGCTGGATCGTATACTATATGTATATGCTCCGGCCGAGATCCCATAGAAGAAAAGGCAACGTTGTTGCCGATTTCAACAACTGCCGTACTTTTACAGAAACATACGTTGCGTGAACATAGCCTAATACAGGTTGTAACTCAGGATCAGTACAGGATAAGTAATGCATGTACACAGTGACCTCACCAGCAGAATAGTGAGTGCAGCTCTGGAATATAATACAGGATGTAGCTCAGGATCTGTACAGGATCAGTAATGTAATGTATGTACACAGTGACCCCACCAGCAGAATAGTGAGTGCAGCTCTGGAGTATATTACACCTTTGTTCATAGGCTGAGCCTAGTGTTGCAGTTAAGCCCCATTTGACACTACAGATGACATGTAAGTTATCTCTTCTGCTTGGAGCATACAAGTCTCTGTTACGGGTGAATGTGGATCATCAGCTGTGGCCGCTGTCAGCCTCTTAGCCCTATTACACGGAGCGATTATCGTGCGAAAAATCGTAAAATCGTTCGAATTTAAACAATTATCGTTCTGTGTAATTGCAGGCAACGATCGAAAAATCATTCGTATGTCGTTGATCGTTGATTTAGATCTGAACCTAAAATTATTGTTAATTGTTCGCTAATCGTTCGCTGTAATTCCACGTTTGTTCGCTCAAGTTCCGCATTTTTTCACTAATCATTCACTGTAATTGTTCATTGTTCATTGTTTTTTTGGGATCAGAAGGAATAAACGATCATAGTAACGATCGCAATAACGATCGTAACTAACAATTTCAGGTTATACAATGAGAATTGGAGCCAGCGTACAATGTGTATGCAGAAATTGCACGACAGTGAAGAATGGTAAGGAAGCAGGAGATAGACTCACTTTTTGCCGTCTTCATATTCCATTTTATTCTTTTTCTTTTACATATTTCCAACTGAGGAGGCTTTGGAGGTCTGCATCCACAGAGTTGGCGTGGGTCCCGTCTGCCACGCTAGGTAATCACTTTTATTCATTATGACGACGGCCCCACCCTTGTCAGCCTTCTTGACTACAAGGGTGGGGTCATCGGCCAACTGTTTCAATGCATCCTGTTCACAGTTGAACAAATTTCGTGTGCGATTTTTCACTGTGTCCCATTTCTTATCTATATCCGCCAATACGGATTGTATGAAAACATTTAATGTGTCATTTTCCACTATAGGGTCAAATGTGCTCTTAGGTCTTATTTTAGTTGGTATTCTGTCAATATATGATATACCTTTTTGATCTTTCCATGTCACGTCAAAAAAATGCATTTTGAGTCTGAGGGACCTGCAGAACCTGTAAAAATGAACTTTAAAATTAAATTTAGACAGTTCATACGTCGGCACAAATCCCAGTCCTTTATTAAGGACTGAGATTTGCGCGTCGGTAAGTTGCTTATCAGAGATGTTTTTTTTTTTTAAAACGATATTTTATTAGTGGCTTATGTAATATTTGAGCATACATATTGAAAATTCATTACATATTCAAAAAGAAAGTCGCTCACAGGCAACAAAGGATTGTATGTTTACAATATCATACAGATACAATGAGCCTTTGTAATAACCTTAAAAGATATATTATCATATACAATACAACGTAGTCTTACCAAAAAACATAAGTAGAAAAACAGTAACCTATAATATCACCTTAAAACATGGTATAGATGTCAGATATTCAAATATGCTACCAATAGAATGGAGAGAATTGTCTTTAACAGAGAAAGGGAAAAGCTTAAGATATTTGGAGTGCTCCCAGAGTTCCCTTTTGGGCGGCCATGCAATACCAATCAGTGTCCTTAAATTGATTAATGACAGAGTCTCTCTCTTCTATAGTAAAATCATGAATTAGAAATTGTGTCCATTTGGACATAAATGTTTTTGTTGATTTTTCTTTGGTGCGCAATACATCCAAAAGTTCCCAATGAAAGATCTCCTTCAGAGCGGAGATTACCTCAGAAATGTCTGGTAGAGTATCCAGTATCCAGTGTCTTAATAAACATTTCAGGGAAACTAATAGAGTTAAATGAATTTCTTTAGAAGTAAGTAATTTAGGAGAGGGAGTAGTAGAGTCTATATCAATAAAATGAAAAGATAACTAAGAGGGAGAAGTGGTATGGAATGGCCCCAAGTGGACAAAAGATAGAGCCGCACAGAGTCCCAAAATTCCTGCACTCGCGTGCAGGCCCAGGCACAGTGAAACAAGTCTGCTTTAGGAAGTGAACATTTGGGGCAACTGTTTATGTGAGCAGTGTGGGAGTTGAAAAAAGGAATATTAAAGGCATATATAGCCTTGTGTATAAAGCGGAAATGTATTTCACGTAGAACCACATTGGGAGTGGCAGAATGCACTAGTTGAGATCCTCGCAATATTTGTTGGGTCAGATCCTCTGAAAAAATTACGGAGGACCATTTTTTGAAAAAAATTTGTCTAGATAAATTCTTTTGAGAGCGTGATCTAAGTTCTCCATATGTATGTGATAAAGAATTATGTACCGGTGGTGTTGGGAATAGATTATCAAATTCCATATCACTTTCTGCTTCTGCTATGTCCCGCACTCAATTTAAATCGTGTTCTGACGATATCCCATGATAAGAAAGTGTTGGAATTAGTATCCAGCATATCCCCAACAGAAGAAACATGTGCACTCTGCCACTCCGAGTAGTCCAATTTGTCTGAGTCAGGTGTGTAAAGAGGTGAATGCCACAGAGGAAATCATTTCGATAGGCAAAAGGGTAAACCATATAATTTTCGTATCGCCTTCCATGTGGCAATGGTGTCTTTAAAGATAACACTTCTCTTAATTTCTGGGGGGAGTTCTGGTAATTTAGCATGTAGCAGGGTGGGTAAAGGCCAAGGTGCTGCTAAAGCTTTCTCAATTAAAATATTGGAGAAATATGACGTGTCCATAATCCAATCTTTAGCATGGCGAAAGAGAGCGGCTAAATTATATAATCTAATATCTGGGCATTGAGCGCCACCTTTAGAAGTAGGGAGACAGAGAGTGGAATAAGCAATACGAGGTCTCTTTGATTGCCAAATAAATTTAGTGAAATATGATTGGAGTAGGGAAACGTCAGAATGTTTGAGTAAAAGGGGTATTGTTTGCATTGGATATAACAGTTTTCCAAAACACATCATTTTGATTAAGTGGGTACGTCCTAGAATTGACAATGGTAGAGATTCCCATCTCAGGAGATCTTGTTTTATTCTCTTAATTATAGGGCGATAGTTCAGGGAATATAGTGAGGAGGGAGTTCTGCCAATCTGGATTCCAAGATAAGTAATATAGGATTTAGCGATGGAGACCCCCGCAGGACCCGAAGTAGACCTCTTATGTGGAGTTAGGTAAAGAAGTTGACTTTTATGTATATTGATTCTATACCCAGAGAAGTAACCAAAAAATTTTAAGGCATCTAATACTGCCGGAACATGTAGATCTGGGTTATCTAAATATATTAAAGTATCATCAGCAAAGCATGTAACTTTGATGACTTGGGAACCAACCCGTATGCCTGAGAAAAAGTCAGAAGAAATAAGATATCTAGCAAGAGGCTCCATCGCCAAATTGAACAATAGAGGGGATAGGGGGCAACCCTGTCTGGTACCTTTTTGTAAGGGAAAGCTATCTGAAAGGAAACCCGGGGTATGAATTCTAGCTTTCGGAGATGTGTATATTGTGGAAATAAAATCTTTGAATTGACCTGTGATACCAAATTTTGTTAAGGTCATGTCCAGCCACTCCCAGCTGATATTATCAAAAGCCTTTTCGGCGTCAATTGCCAACAGACCTGGAGAGTGGCTGGAACGACCCCCAGATTGGACACCAGACTGGGCCGCTAGTACCATTCTTATATTAGTGACACCAGAACGTCCTTTTATAAAGCCAACTTGATGGCTGCCTATTAGTGATGGTAGGATGTCTGCCAATCTATTGGTCATAATCTTTGCCAACAATTTTAGGTCTACATTTATTAAAGAGATTGGCCTGTACGAATTAGGAGATGTCGGATCCTTCCCCTGTTTATGTAGTATTTTGATATATGCAGTATCTCCCGAGGGGAGCATGTGATGGTCAGTCAGAATAGTTTGGAAAGTAGAAAGAAGAGTGGGGGAGATGACAGAAGACATAGATTTATAAAATTCCGCACTATAGCCGTCAGGGCCTGGAGCTTTGTTATTTTTAAGTGTAAAGATAGTGGCAGTAATTTCCTCCAATGTGACTGGGGCGTTGAGAGAATCAAGAGAAGGGGTATCAAGAGAAGGTAGAGTTAATGACTCTAGAAAGTTCTTACCAGCAGCTAGATCAAGCCTATCTTTGGAATATAGTGAGCGGTAAAATTGTTGTAAAAGTTATGATATGACTTTAGGATCTTTTTGTATATTACCTGCTGTATCTTTGAGAGCAGGGATATGTGTAGTAGGTCTACGTCCTTTAGCAAGGTTAGCTAACATTTTCCCTGATTTATTACCATAGCGGAATAAACGGGATATGTATTGATCTCTATATATAGCATTGAGTTTTTCCTGTGCAATTTCGAAAGCTTGTCTAGCTGCTGTCCATTTAGATTTATTGTCATCTGTAGGGGAAGACAGGAGAAGAGTGTATGTAGAGCGCAGATCTTGGGAAAAATGAAGATAGTTTTTACGTGCTTCACGTTTCTGGGCAGCCACATAAGAAATTATTTGGCCCCTTAGAACTGCTTTTGCAGTCTCCCAGAAAAGTATTGGGGATTGTGTATGTTCAGCATTGTTAGAATAGAAGTCTGACCACCATTTTTTTAATAGTTTGATAAATGATTCATCATTAGCTAAATGAGAAGGGAATCTCCAAATAATATCGGATCCCTTCTGAAAAATATCTCTTAATTGTAAACTAACAGGGGAGTGATCCGAAATTAC
This sequence comes from Dendropsophus ebraccatus, assembly GCF_027789765.1. Classification (NCBI taxonomy): domain Eukaryota; kingdom Metazoa; phylum Chordata; class Amphibia; order Anura; family Hylidae; genus Dendropsophus; species Dendropsophus ebraccatus. The sequence continues at coordinate 58,292 of NW_027210515.1, forward strand.
TATATCATGAATTTCAGAGTCTTCTACTCTGCCAAGAGAGTCCGGTGACACTAAACAGTAGTCTATTCTTGACCAGGCCGTTTGGGAGTGAGAGTAAAAAGAGTATTCTCTACCATCTGGGTCAGGGGCGTAGCTAATGTCTCCTGGGCCCTGGTGCGAGAGGCCAACTTGGGCCCCCCCCCCCCCCTCCTTTCACGACCAAGTGATGCTATTGTTGTGTGTGTGTGTGTGTGTGTATATATATATATATATATATATATACACACACACACAGTGGTGCCTTGGATTATGAGCATAATTCGTTCCAGGACCGTGCTTGTAATCCAAATCCACTCTTAAACCAAAGCAAATTTTCCTATAAGAAATCATGTAAATGCAGACAATTGGTTCCGCACCCCAAATATATTTATTATTCTGTACTGTACAGTAATGGAGAGGATGGGAAACACAAGGGCTGACAGAGACTGCAGGGAGCATGAAGGAATGAGCAGTACAGATGTGGGCACATACATGCAGCACTCTCTGTCCGGGGAGAGAGGGGTTACAGCTATGGAGAGATTACCCCCCCCCCCCCACACACAGTCCTGTCCCCTGATGTAAGCCCCAGCCTGAAGGGGATCTGCTATGATTTGGAAGGTGTTTAGAGTACAGTGCTGTAGACCCCGCTATGCAGGTCATGCCCCTTCTCCACTCGCGCTCCCACCCAATACAGGAAGTTCTTAAACCAAAGCAATGTTCTTAAACCAAGTCACAATTTTGAAAAACTGTGAGCTCTTAAACCAAAACGCTCTTAAACGAAGTTACTCTTAAACCAAGGTACCACTGTATGTATGTATATATATATATATATATATAATATATATATATATATATATACACACACACACACACCAAGACAGATATTACCTATTACCGCCATACTGTTACCGACCAAATCCTGTATACTGAGACCAATATTACCAGTAATACCAGTATATAGGGAGGAAACATTACCGCCACACCACAACCACTACCATCACCACCATATTGTTACTGACCAAATCCAGTACACTAAATCACCTCATCCAGTCATATAGAGGTGGCCCCAGCTCTACACAGGCTCTATACACCATATACATTACAGTGCAGTTATATCAGGTGACTCACAGGAGACGTCTTTTCTGATCGGAGTTCTTTCCTTTTCATCATCTTCTCCATCTGTCCTGGGCTGTTATGAGAACTTCTCCAAGCCACGAATCCACAGAATCTGCCAGACAGACATATTAGGCTCCACACTCTGACACCATCTCCATCTCTCTACACACTGCACATCTGTATTGTCCCCTTTACACCCTCATTTAGTGGGTAGCCCTGACTCTGTGACCTCCTAATAATATATGCCCCCCTCTGTGTATTCCCTCTCCCCCTATGTTGCCCCCCAAATAGATGGCCCCCTCCCTTATAGATGGCCCCCTCTACCCCCTCCCTTATAGATGGCCCCCTCTAACCCCCTCCCTTATAGATGGCCCCCTCTACCCCCTCCCTTATAGATGGCCCCCTCTACCCCCTCCCTTATAGATGGCCCCCTCTCTCCTCACCCTCCCTTATGGATGGTCCCCTCTCCCCCCACCCTCCCTTATAGATGGCCCCCTCTCCCCCCACCCTCCCTTATAGATGGTCCCCTTCCCCCCCTCCCTTATAGATGGTCCCCTCCCCCCCCCCTCCCTTATAGATGGCCCCCTATACCCCCTCCCTCCCTTATAGATGGTCCCCTTCCCCCCCTCCCTTATAGATGGTCCCCTTCCCCCCTCCCTTATAGATGGCCCCCTTCCCCCCCTCCCTTATAGATGGTCCCCTTCCCCCCCTTTATAGATGGTCCCCTTCCTCCCTCCCTTATAGATGGTCCCCTTCCCCCCCCCACCCTCATAGATGGCCCCCCTCTTTCCCCCCTCCCTTATAGATGGTCCCCTTCCCCCCCCACCCTCATAGATGGCCCCCCTCTTTCCCCCCACCCTCATAGATGGCCCCTCTTTCCCCCCACCCTCATAGATGGCCCCTCCTTCCCCCACCCTCATAGATGGCCCCCTCTTTCCCCCACCCTCATAGATGGCCCCCTCCTTTTCCCCCCACCCTCATAGATGCCCCCTCCTTTCCCCCCACCCTCATAGATGGCCCCCTCTTTCCCCCCACCCTCATAGATGCCCCCCTCCTTCCCCCCCCACCCTCATAGATGCCCCCTCCTTTCCCCCCACCCTCATAAATGCCCCCCTCCTTCCCCCCCACCCTCATAAATGCCCCCCTCCTTTCCCCCACCCTCATAGATGCCCCCCTCCTTTCCCCCCACCCTCAATAGATGGCCCCCTCCTTTCCCCCCACCCTCATAGATGGCCTCCTCCTTTCCCCCCACCCTCATAGATGCCCCCCTCTTTCCCCCCACCCTCATAGATGCCCCCCTCCTTTCCCCCCACTCTCATAGATGGCCCCCTCCTTTCCCCCCACCCGTACAGGCTGATAAAAAAAAACAAACTTAACTCACCTGACAACGCGCTCCCACGTTGATTCTCACTCCTCCTGGTCTGTCCCCGGCTGCTGCGCGGCTGCCGGGGGTGTCGCGTCTTATCCCCGCAGCGCGCGCATCCAGAACTCCCTGCGCGCCGGAAACCGGAAGTCAGGGCCCAAGGCGCGCAGGGAGTTCTGGGATGCGCGCGCTGCCGGGGATAAGACGCGACACCCCCGGCAGCCGCGCAGCAGCCGGGGAAAGACGGAGCCAGTCTCTTGTGACCGCAAGCAAAACAATGCTTGCGGTCACAAGAGTGATTGATCGGGGGGGCCCCGCGGGCCCCCCTTGTGGCGGGCCCGGTCGCGGCGGCGACCCCCGCGACCACGGTGGCTACGCCACTGATCTGGGTGTAGATGACGCCAAGAATCAGATAGGGAGGTAGAATTAAGGAAGTTGGATAAAATATTATCTGATGAAGTATATACAGTAGGGGTCTTAGTTCTTTTCTATCTTCAGTTGTATTAAGAACAGTATTTAGGTCTCCACCAACTATTTTAAGATTATTGTCATCTTGCAGAATGAGGTTTTCCAATTTTTTTAAAAAAACTGGTCTCTGAGTGTTGGGACCATAAACGTTATATATGCTATATTTGCCCGCTGGAGTGTCAATAAGAAGATGACATATCCTGCCTTCATCATCTTGATATTGAGATAATACCGTACAGGCTAAATTTTTATGTGTAAGAATAACTACCCCGCCTTTACGGTTAATAGCTGGTGAACCATAAACTGCACCCACCCAAAAACGTTAAGTCTGAAATAATCCGATTCAGTTAAATGTGTTTCTTGCAATAATACTATATCGGCCCTAAGTCTCTTAAGGTGTTTCAGTATAGAAGTCCTCTTAGATGGGGAACGTAGTCCCTTAACATTCCAAGTGATTAATTTCATACAATATTAATAGAAGAGGAGGTGTTAAGAAGAGACCCTGGAAGCACAATAACATAGTGGGTAACCCTTTCAGGCAAAAAAAGAGGATAGCATGTAGCATTTTCAGACAAACTAAAGGTGATATACCTAAGAATAAAACAGTTAACAATATAAACTAAGCGAATAAAGTGAGATGTGGACTTCACTTTTTTCGTATTGTCCAATGTTCGGAGCATTCGCAAACTCCGCATTATGGAGAAGAAATAAAGAGAAAGAAATAACTGGTGGAGAGGTCACATCAACCTCCACTCCACTAAATGAGTATATATTAAAATTAAAGACATACACATCCATACCCTCCTGAGAAATGTGTGAGTTGTCACAGGGAAGCAAATAAATAAAATAAAATAAAAGGGAGAGCCAGTATATAATGATTAGTACTTAAAGAAGTTGTACTTAAACCTAAAACCATACAAGGTGGAATTATACATATACATACATATATATGCACACACACATATACATATATACATACATAAATACATACTTACACACAGACACACACACCACCAAATGCATTACTACCTAGACTAAAGAAAATAATAATGTAGTAACAAGGTGTCCCTAATATAGTATTTAGTCAACATATATAGGACTAAAGAGAGAAAAAATACTCAGTTTTAATGAGCAGCATAGCGTCCAACAGAATAGAGATGGAGTTCATAATCATTCCATCTTTTCTACCGTGTCAGTAGGACCATCCAAACGTCGTCTCTTGTGCTTGTCTTGAATAGGTGGAGTGAGACCCTTTACATCTTTAAGGGAAGAAATGGCTTCCTCAGGAGAACTGTAAAGAGAGGCTGAACCATCCGATTTGAAAACTTTCAGTATGGCAGGATAAAGAAGAGCAAATCGTATTTGATTTTTCACCAATGTTGAGCAAATGTGTGCAAAAGCTTTACGTTTTTGAACCACTGCTGCGGAGTAGTCATTAAACATGAGGATTTTGTGGCCACGAATTGCAACATCAACTGTAGATTTTTTTAAAGCTTTGTAAAATGTTGTTTTTATCATTATAATTCAGATACTTGACAATCACTTGTCTGGGTTTCTGTTCCTTTTTATTTGCATCTTGCTTTTGTTTCGCTGGTGGGGGTCCCACACGGTGAGCTCTTTCCACATTAATGTGACCTGGGATACCCAAGGCTTGGGGAATTTCTAGAGAACATATAGCATGTAATTGCATGGCTGGAATGGATTCAGGTAAACCTATAATACGTAAATTGTTGCGCCTAAAGCGGTTCTCTAGATCATCAGTCTTTGTTTGCAATGAAGCTGTGACATTCATATTCTGTTGTAGTTTTATTTTTGTAGAATGTATTTCATCTTCTAACATGCTGACTCTCTTCTGAAGTTCAGTAATCTGTGAGGTATGCGTTGCTATATCTCCTTGTATGGTTGCTAGGGAGGAAACTATAGTGGCCTCAAGAGAGGATTTTATGTCATTTAATATCATCTTGGACACTTGAATTGCCAGTGCCTTGCAAGACATATTTAGTCCTGGTATTATGGTGTCACAGAGGTCCGGCACTGGGGTTTGTGAGGTATGTGTTTCCTCTGTGTGTGCCTCAGCAGCAGCACCTCGTGTGGGCGCCATCTTAGGTGTCCCTGTGACAGAGCTGTGAGGTAAATGAAGGAGGGCTTATGGGGAGGTGTATAACTGGTTCCCCGCTTAATGAAGTGGTGCCTCCGACTCCTCGGCACTTAGAGAAGTCAGAGGTGTGGTCTGGCAGAGCCAGTAATGTCAGGAGTCAGAGCGGGGAGCGATATTATGAGCGGAGGGTGGAGGAGCTCACTCACACTGCTGCCATCCCATACGCGCCGGAACCGGAAGTCCCTTATCAGAGATGTTAACCACCAATTCATTCACTACTTTTTCCGAGTGTCTCTCTTTTTTATGTGTACTGTTGTCTCTTCTTGGTTCAGGCTGGATTCTGAACTTGTACCTTCTCCCTTTCCTGTATTTTTCCCTTTGTTCTTGTCTGTATATTTGGTTTGTCCTAAAAAACCTTTAGATGTCCCGCTTTTGGGGGGTAGTCTCTTTTGTTGTTTCTTCATCCGTGGTAGTATAATCAGATGTTGATATTATATTCTGTTGATTGACTTTGGCACGTCTTATGTTGCGTCTTTCTTCAGACCAGGTATACACCCGGTTGAAGAGGTAATCCCTATTATCACGTTCAAATTTATGTAACTTGTTTTGCAAGATGGTGGCTTTCATTTTTTCCATGTTGGCTGTTAACTCCATATGTAATTTTTCACACTCCTCTTGGGTGGTATTCACACGTATTTTTTCCTCCAATTGCGATATTTCAGTTCTGTTTTTTTCTAGGGATAATTGCAAGTGTTTCACAGTTAGTAGCATTAGGTCTAATGAGTGCCTGTTATTCATCGCATACCAGGTTTGATGGTAAACAGGATCATCATGTAACAGGATAGGTGTTAAGGGACTTTTCAGTCCTCTTGGTATACGTTGTAATTTTAGGTACTCGGTTAGAGTTGAGGCGTGCAAAGATTCACTTATTTCTTTCTTTTTCAATTTCTCCAATGTTTTTGCATAATTGAAGTGGCATTGATCTTTTAATTCACCCAGCGTCAGTCCAGCTGATGTTGCTTGGGTTAATATTTCGGCCCTTTCATTCTCCGTGAATGCAAAAACCTCTGCCTTCTGCTCAGTCATCTTTCCTATGGCTTCAAATGCCATGTTCACTCACAGGTGTGGAACCAGTGTATCATTCAGATAAAGTCTGTGACTGTGAACCGTATGAAAAGTCTGGCTCAAACAATGTGGACCACCACTAGTCTCGGATAAACTTATACAATGTACATTGGCTGGAGTCGGAAAAAATGTACCGACTCAAGCTCCAGCTTTAAAAAAAATCTTAGAACAATTTACTCACTTGGTTGGTTAGTAGGGTTGGTAGCCACTGACTGGCACGGTGTGGACTTAGTGTAGGGACCCATGTGTATCAGATACCTGCACGATGGTACATGGGGCAGTATGGCTTGATCAGTTCATACACAAAATTCTGATGTGTTTTTTATTTAGCCTAGGGGCACTAGTATCAGCCATAGGTGTGAGGTGCAGCGCTATTTTTCTTCCCTTTACCGCATTTTGTTTCTCTCTTTTCTCCGTGTTTTGCACTCCTCCTGGTGAGACCCACATGACCGCAATTAGCAGGAGACACCTGAGTGCACATGGTTTTAATCCCTCCTGTCTTTTCCCATTCTGTCTGCAGCAGCTATGGTGAGCGCAATACCTCATCCAGACTTGTGCTGTTTGGGGGCGACCTTCTCCGCCGGCAGTGCTGGCCGGGTTCTGGCGTGGTGTTTTTAGGTGGTCTGGTCCTGTGGCATGGGGGTCGCAGGGCCTTCCCATGGCCCCCGTTCCCTGACTGTGCGTGCCTGCGGGGTTGGTGGCCACTGACTGGCACGGTGTGGACTTAGTGTAGGGACCCATGTGTATCAGATACCTGCACGATGGTACATGGGGCAGTATGGCTTGATCAATTCATACACAAAATTCTGATGTGTTTTTTATTTAGCCTAGGGGCACTAGTATCAGCCATAGGTGTGAGGTGCAGCGCTATTTTTCTTCCCTGAACCGCATTTTAGAACAATTTAGAATTGAGTTTTGATATGAATTTTATAAGTTTTACTTATCAATATATATTATGAGCAACATTCTAATAGGACACTGGCCCTATTAGATGAGGGTGGTCGGGGAAAAGTTGTCAGTCACTATTTGGCAGTTTGTTTCTGAGCTGGAAGAGTCCATTGTGTGGGGGGAGATCTGTGCTGTTCTCTTCCTGGATGCTGGATGGCTGTATATGAACAGCAGTGTAATATGGAGATATCCTGTGTAATATAGAGGAGGAGGAGAAGACATAAGTAGTGCAGCAGTAACCTCTGTGCTCAATGTGGTGTTTTTCTTCAGTGTTCTTTGCCTGCAGCAGGCTGTGTGTGTGTGTATGTGCTATGGCTGCAGCAGGGTGTCTGTGTGTGCTATGGCTTCAGCAGGCTGTGTGTGTGTATACTATGGCTGCAACAGGCTGTGTGTATGTACTATGGCTACAGCAGGCTGTGTGTGTGTATGCTATGGCTGCAACAGGCTGTGTGTATGTACTGAACTTGTGCCTTCTCCCTTTCCTGTATTTTTCCCTTTGTTCTTGTCTGTATATTTGGTTTGTCCTAAAAAACCTTTAGATGTCCCGCTTTTGGGGGGTAGTCTCTTTGTTGTTTCTTCATCTGTGGTAGTGTATTCAGATGTTGATGTTATATTCTGTTGATTGACTTTGGCACGTCTTATGTTGCGTCTTTCTTCAGACCAGGTATACACCCGGTTGAAGAGGTAATCCCTATTATCACGTTCAAATTTATGTAACTTGTTTTGCAAGATGGTGGCTTTCATTTTTTCCATGTTGGCTGTTAACTCCATATGTAATTTTTCACACTCCTCTTGGGTGGTATTCACACGTATTTTTTCCTCCAATTGCGATATTTCAGTTCTGTTTTTTTCTAGGGATAATTGCAAGTGTTTCACAGTTAGTAGCATTAGGTCTAATGAGTGCCTGTTATTCATCGCATACCAGGTTTGATGGTAAACAGGATCATCATGTAACAGGATAGGTGTTAAGGGACTTCTCAGTCCTCTTGGTATACGTTGTAATTTTAGGTACTCGGTTAGAGTTGAGGCGTGCAAAGATTCACTTATTTCTTTCTTTTTCAATTTCTCCAATGTTTTTGCATAATTGAAGTGGCATTGATCTTTTAATTCACCCAGCGTCAGTCCAGCTGATGTTGCTTGGGTTAATATTTCGGCCCTTTCATTCTCCGTAAATGCAAAAACCTCTGCCTTCTGCTCAGTCATCTTTCCTATGGCTTCAAATGCCATGTTCACTCACAGGTGTGGAACCAGTGTATCATTCAGATAAAGTCTGTGACTGTGAACCGTATGAAAAGTCTGGCTCAAACAATGTGGACCACCACTAGTCTCGGATAAACTTATACAATGTACATTGGCTGGAGTCGGAAAAAATGTACCGACTCAAGCTCCAGCTTAAAAAAAAATCTTAGAACAATTTAGAATTGAGTTTTGATATGAATTTTATAAGTTTTACTTATCAATATATATTATGAGCAACATTCTAATAGGACACTGGCCCTATTAGATGAGGGTGGTCGGGGAAAAGTTGTCAGTCACTATTTGGCAGTTTGTTTCTGAGCTGGAAGAGTCCATTGTGTGGGGGGAGATCTGTGCTGTTCTCTTCCTGGATGCTGGATGGCTGTATATGAGCAGCCCGTGTAATATGGAGATATCCTGTGTAATATAGAGGAGGAGAAGACATAAGTAGTGCAGCAGTAACCTCTGTGCTCAATGTGGTGTTTTTCTTCAGTGTTC